>NW_028132952.1:126200-193402 GCF_964374135.1 Grampus griseus | reverse complement strand
CAAGGAACGCCGTAGCTGCTCCTCTGGGCCTGTGGCTATTCAAAGCCTGCAGTGCCACAGGAGGAAGGGGACGTACATGGCAGTAAGAACGCAAGCCGACTCTCTCTGGGAGGCACGGTGACTTCAGGCAGGAGGTCCTAGGTGGACTGCGAAGCCGAGGGTTTCTCTGAGTTCAGCTCAGCCGAGGGTAATGCGTAAGACTTCGACGCCATGTGGGACGTGCCAGAACGGTGTCCGTGAACGTGTGCGAGTGTTGAGGACCTTAAGCTGCTCCCAAGGAGAGTGCAGCGCGTTTCTCTACGCTGGGCATACACAGAGGGGCTCTAAAGGGCTACGGGCCTGGATGTTGCTTAGCAGACCCAGGTGGGACTGGCGGTACTCAGTGTTCCTGCCGGGAACAGGGGGCCCGCGCCAGCCTCCTAGGTGTCCAGAAAACCCTGCCGCCGTTGAAGGTGCCCAGAGCCGAGGCCTCCGCCTCATGGAAACTGCTGCACGCCTCCGCTTCTGCACCGCCACTCGGGGCCTAACTTCCAGGCCTGTGTTCGTGCTGGGCGTGCCGTTAGCGACACGGCATGGTAAGATGCTGACTTTCTCCTCGGGCAGAGTGACTTCAGGTACGAGGTCCTCGAAGTATTCAAAGCACAGTGTTTTCCCACGGCAGCTCACACAAGGGCCATGACAAAGTCGGACTCACCCGAAATGCTGTCCTGAGGCTGTTCGAGGGCTCTGGAAATGTAGCGCTCCTCGCGGGACGTCCAGTGTGTAGCCCATCACGCGGCACGCACAGAGGGCCTCCGCGGGTGGGGGGGTTCAACCAATGGGCCTCGAAGTGCTCAGCCGCCCCACAGGGGTCTGGAGGTACTCGGTGAACTTGGAGGGAAAGTGATGCATACCCGAGGGGCCTAGGAGTCCTCCAAAGTGTACTACTTCCTTTAACACAAAGCCTCTAAGCGACTGAGAACTCATGGAGACAGCTGCCTGCCTCCCTTTCTGCACGGCTACTAGGGGCCTACGCTGGAGGCAACTTGTCACGTTGAGGTTCCCTCTAGCTCTAGAGCTTGGCAGGCGGACCAGAGCCGCGGCCATGGAAGCACCTGGTTTAGACACAGCAGACTCATAACGTTCCCCGAAGCACTCTGACAGGGCTAACAGGCCTGTCGAGAGCAGGGAATGTCAGGTAGCTTCAAGGCAGCATGAACGCAGCCTTCCAAACGGGAAAGCAAGGCTACTTGCAGCAGGCCCCCGTTTCCGTGGGCGCACTCAGCAGACATCCCCGTGGTTTCTCACAAGCCCAAAGAGACACAGGTCACCCTGAGTTTCCTTCCCTGAATCAACTTTCTCGAAGTAGGGTGTTCTGCGTCAAGCGAACTGCCTCAACCAAGGAACGCCGTAGCTGCTCCTCTGGGCCTGTGGCTATTCAAAGCCTGCAGTGCCACAGGAGGAAGGGGACGTACATGGCAGTAAGAACGCAAGCCGACTCTCTCTGGGAGGCACGGTGACTTCAGGCAGGAGGTCCTAGGTGGACTGCGAAGCCGAGGGGTTCTCTGAGTTCAGCTCAGACGAGGGTAATGCGTAAGACTTCGACTCCATGTGGGACGGGCCAGAACGGTGTCCGTGAACGTGTGCGAGTGCTGAGGACCTTAAGCTTCTCCCAAGGAGAGTGCAGCGCTTTTCCCTACGCTGGGCATACACAGAGGGGCTCTAAAGGGCTACGGGCCTGGATGTTGCTTAGCAGACCCAGGTGGGACTGGCGGTACTCAGTGTTCCTGCCGGGAACAGGGGGCCCGCGCCAGCCTCCTAGGTGTCCAGAAAACCCTGCTGCCGTTGAAGGTGCCCAGAGCCGAGGCCTCCGCCTCATGGAAACTGCTGCACGCCTCCGCTTCTGCACCGCCACTCGGGGCCTTACTTCCAGGCCTGTGTTCGTGCTGGGCGTGCCGTTAGCGACACGGCATGGTAAGATGCTGACTTTCTCCTCGGGCAGAGTGACTTCAGGTACGAGGTCCTCGAAGTATTCAAAGCACAGTGTTTTCCCACGGCAGCTCACACAAGGGCCATGACAAAGTCGGACTCACCCGAAATGCTGTCCTGAGGCTGTTCGAGGGCTCTGGAAATGTAGCGCTCCTCGCGGGACGTCCAGTGTGTAGCCCATCGCGCGGCACGCACAGAGGGCCTCCAGGGGCCGGGGGGGGGGGGGCGGTCAACCAATGGGCCTCGAAGTTGCTCAGCCGCCCCACAGGGGTCTGGAGGTACTCGGTGAACTTGGAGGGAAAGTGGTGCATACCTGAGAGGCCTAGGAGACCTCCAAAGTGTACTACTTCCTTTAAAATAAAGCCTCTAAGCGACTGAGAACTCATGGAGACAGCTGCCTGCCTCCCTTTTCTGCACGGCTACTAGGGGCGTACGCTGGAAGCAACTTGTCACGTTGAGGTTCCCTCTAGCTGTAGAGATTGGTAGGCGGACCAGAGCCGCGGCCATGGAAGCACCTGGTTTAGACAGAGCAGACTCATAACGTTCCCCGAAGCACTCTGACAGGGCTAACAGGCCTGTCTAGAGCAGGGAATGTCAGGTAGCTTCAAGGCAGCATGAACGCAGCCTTCCAAACGGGAAAGCAAGGCTACTTGCAGCAGGCCCCCGTTTCCGTGGGTGCACTCAACAGACATCCCCGTGGTTTCTAACAAGCCCAAAGAGACACAGGTCACCCTGAGTTTCCTTCCCTGAATCAACTTCTCGAAGTAGGGTGTTCTGCGTCAAGTGAACTGCCTCAACCAAGGAACGCTGTAGCTGCTCCTCTGGGCCTGTGGCTATTCAAAGCCTGCAGTGCCACAGGAGGAAGGGGACGTACATGGCAGTAAGAACGCAAGCCGACTCTCTCTGGGAGGCACGGTGACTTCAGGCAGGAGGTCCTAGGTGGACTGCGAAGCCGAGGGTTTCTCTGAGTTCAGCTCAGCCGAGGGTAATGCGTAAGTCTTCGACGCCATGTGGGACGGGCCAGAACGGTGTCCGTGAACGTGTGCGAGTGCTGAGGACCTTAAGCTTCTCCCAAGGAGAGTGCAGCGCGTTTCCCTACGCTGGGCATACACAGAGGGGCTCTAAAGGGCTACGGGCCTGGATGTTGCTTAGCAGACCCAGGTGGGACTGGCGGTACTCAGTGTTCCTGCCGGGAACAGGGGGCCCGCGCCAGCCTCCTAGGTGTCCAGAAAACCCTGCTGCCGTTGAAGGTGCCCAGAGCCGAGGCCTCCGCCTCATGGAAACTGCTGCACGCCTCCGCTTCTGCACCGCCACTCGGGGCCTTACTTCCAGGCCTGTGTTCGTGCTGGGCGTGCCGTTAGCGACACGGCATGGTAAGATGCTGACTTTCTCCTCGGGCAGAGTGACTTCAGGTACGAGGTCCTCGAAGTATTCAAAGCACAGTGTGTTCCCACGGCAGCTCACACAAGGGCCATGACAAAGTCGGACTCACCCGAAATGCTGTCCTGAGGCTGTTCGAGGGCTCTGGAAATGTAGCGCTCCTCGCGGGACGTCCAGTGTGTAGCCCATCGCGCGGCACGCACAGAGGGCCTCTGCGGGTGGGGGGGTTCAACCAATGGGCCTCGAAGTGCTCAGCCGCCCCACAGGGGTCTGGAGGTACTCGGTGAACTTGGAGGGAAAGTGATGGATACCCGAGGGGCCTAGGAGTCCTCCAAAGTGTACTACTTCCTTTAAAACAAAGCCTCTAAGCGACTGAGAACTCATGGAGACAGCTGCCTGCCTCCCTTTCTGCACGGCTACTAGGGGCCTACGCTGGAGGCAACTTGTCACGTTGAGGTTCCCTCTAGCTCTAGAGCTTGGCAGGCGGACCAGAGCCGCGGCCATGGAAGCACCTGGTTTAGACAGAGCAGACTCATAACGTTCCCCGAAGCACTCTGACAGGGCTAACAGGCCTGTCGAGAGCAGGGAATGTCAGGTAGCTTCAAGGCAGCATGAACGCAGCCTTCCAAACGGGAAAGCAAGGCTACTTGCAGCAGGCCCCCGTTTCCGTGGGCGCACTCAGCAGACATCCCCGTGGTTTCTCACAAGCCCAAAGAGACACAGGTCACCCTGAGTTTCCTTCCCTGAATCAACTTCTCGAAGTAGGGTGTTCTGCGTCAAGCGAACTGCCTCAACCAAGGAACGCCGTAGCTGCTCCTCTGGGCCTGTGGCTATTCAAAGCCTGCAGTGCCACAGGAGGAAGGGGACGTACATGGCAGTAAGAACGCAAGCCGACTCTCTCTGGGAGGCACGGTGACTTCAGGCAGGAGGTCCTAGGTGGACTGCGAAGCCGAGGGTTTCTCTGAGTTCAGCTCAGCCGAGGGTAATGCGTAAGACTTCGACGCCATGTGGGACGTGCCAGAACGGTGTCCGTGAACGTGTGCGAGTGCTGAGGACCTTAAGCTGCTCCCAAGGAGAGTGCAGCGCGTTTCCCTACGCTGGGCATACACAGAGGGGTTCTAAAGGGCTACGGGCCTGGATGTTGCTTAGCAGACCCAGGTGGGACTGGCGGTACTCAGTGTTCCTGCCGGGAACAGGGGGCCCGCGCCAGCCTCCTAGGTGTCCAGAAAACCCTGCTGCCGTTGAAGGTGCCCAGAGCCGAGGCCTCCGCCTCATGGAAACTGCTGCACGCCTCCGCTTCTGCACCGCCACTCGGGGCCTTACTTCCAGGCCTGTGTTCGTGCTGGGCGTGCCGTTAGCGACACGGCATGGTAAGATGCTGACTTTCTCCTCGGGCAGAGTGACTTCAGGTACGAGGTCCTCGAAGTATTCAAAGCACAGTGTGTTCCCACGGCAGCTCACACAAGGGCCATGACAAAGTCGGACTCACCCGAAATGCTGTCCTGAGGCTGTTCGAGGGCTCTGGAAATGTAGCGCTCCTCGCGGGACGTCCAGTGTGTAGCCCATCGCGCGGCACGCACAGAGGGCCTCTGCGGGTGGGGGGGTTCAACCAATGGGCCTCGAAGTGCTCAGCCGCCCCACAGGGGTCTGGAGGTACTCGGTGAACTTGGAGGGAAAGTGATGGATACCCGAGGGGCCTAGGAGTCCTCCAAAGTGTACTACTTCCTTTAAAACAAAGCCTCTAAGCGACTGAGAACTCATGGAGACAGCTGCCTGCCTCCCTTTCTGCACGGCTACTAGGGGCCTACGCTGGAGGCAACTTGTCACGTTGAGGTTCCCTCTAGCTCTAGAGCTTGGCAGGCGGACCAGAGCCGCGGCCATGGAAGCACCTGGTTTAGACAGAGCAGACTCATAACGTTCCCCGAAGCACTCTGACAGGGCTAACAGGCCTGTCGAGAGCAGGGAATGTCAGGTAGCTTCAAGGCAGCATGAACGCAGCCTTCCAAACGGGAAAGCAAGGCTACTTGCAGCAGGCCCCCGTTTCCGTGGGCGCACTCAGCAGACATCCCCGTGGTTTCTCACAAGCCCAAAGAGACACAGGTCACCCTGAGTTTCCTTCCCTGAATCAACTTCTCGAAGTAGGGTGTTCTGCGTCAAGCGAACTGCCTCAACCAAGGAACGCCGTAGCTGCTCCTCTGGGCCTGTGGCTATTCAAAGCCTGCAGTGCCACAGGAGGAAGGGGACGTACATGGCAGTAAGAACGCAAGCCGACTCTCTCTGGGAGGCACGGTGACTTCAGGCAGGAGGTCCTAGGTGGACTGCGAAGCCGAGGGTTTCTCTGAGTTCAGCTCAGCCGAGGGTAATGCGTAAGACTTCGACGCCATGTGGGACGTGCCAGAACGGTGTCCGTGAACGTGTGCGAGTGCTGAGGACCTTAAGCTGCTCCCAAGGAGAGTGCAGCGCGTTTCCCTACGCTGGGCATACACAGAGGGGTTCTAAAGGGCTACGGGCCTGGATGTTGCTTAGCAGACCCAGGTGGGACTGGCGGTACTCAGTGTTCCTGCCGGGAACAGGGGGCCCGCGCCAGCCTCCTAGGTGTCCAGAAAACCCTGCTGCCGTTGAAGGTGCCCAGAGCCGAGGCCTCCGCCTCATGGAAACTGCTGCACGCCTCCGCTTCTGCACCGCCACTCGGGGCCTTACTTCCAGGCCTGTGTTCGTGCTGGGCGTGCCGTTAGCGACACGGCATGGTAAGATGCTGACTTTCTCCTCGGGCAGAGTGACTTCAGGTACGAGGTCCTCGAAGTATTCAAAGCACAGTGTTTTCCCACGGCAGCTCACACAAGGGCCATGACAAAGTCGGACTCACCCGAAATGCTGTCCTGAGGCTGTTCGAGGGCTCTGGAAATGTAGCGCTCCTCGCGGGACGTCCAGTGTGTAGCCCATCGCGCGGCACGCACAGAGGGCCTCCAGGGGCCGGGGGGGGGGGCCGGTCAACCAATGGGCCTCGAACTTGCTCAGCCGCCCCTCAGGGGTCTGGAGGTACTCGGTGAACTTGGAGGGAAACTGGTGCATACCTGAGAGGCCTAGGAGACCTCCAAAGTGTACTACTTCCTTTAAAATAAAGCCTCTAAGCGACTGAGAACTCATGGAGACAGCTGCCTGCCTCCCTTTTCTGCACGGCTACTAGGGGCCTACGCTGGAAGCAACTTGTCACGTTGAGGTTCCCTCTAGCTCTAGAGCTTGGCAGGCGGACCAGAGCCGCGGCCATGGAAGCACCTGGTTTAGACAGAGCAGACTCATCACGTTCCCCGAAGCACTCTGACAGGGCTAACAGGCCTGTCGAGAGCAGGGAATGTCAGGTAGCTTCAAGGCAGCATGAACGCAGCCTTCCAAACGGGAAAGCAAGGCTACTTGCAGCAGGCCCCCGTTTCCGTGGGCGCACTCAGCAGACATCCCCGTGGTTTCTCACAAGCCCAAAGAGACACAGGTCACCCTCAGTTTCCTTCCCTGAATCAACTTCTCGAAGTAGGGTGTTCTGCGTCAAGCGAACTGCCTCAACCAAGGAACGCCGTAGCTGCTCCTCTGGGCCTGTGGCTATTCAAAGCCTGCAGTGCCACAGGAGGAAGGGGACGTACATGGCAGTAAGAACGCAAGCCGACTCTCTCTGGGAGGCACGGTGACTTCAGGCAGGAGGTCCTAGGTGGACTGCGAAGCCGAGGGGTTCTCTGAGTTCAGCTCAGAAGAGGGTAATGCGTAAGACTTCGACTCCATGTGGGACGGGCCAGAACGGTGTCCGTGAACGTGTGCGAGTGCTGAGGACCTTAAGCTTCTCCCAAGGAGAGTGCAGCGCTTTTCCCTACGCTGGGCATACACAGAGGGGCTCTAAAGGGCTACGGGCCTGGATGTTGCTTAGCAGACCCAGGTGGGACTGGCGGTACTCAGTGTTCCTGCCGGGAACAGGGGGCCCGCGCCAGCCTCCTAGGTGTCCAGAAAACCCTGCTGCCATTGAAGGTGCCCAGAGCCGAGGCCTCCGCCTCATGGAAACTGCTGCACGCCTCCGCTTCTGCACCGCCACTCGGGGCCTTACTTCCAGGCCTGTGTTCGTGCTGGGCGTGCCGTTAGCGACACGGCATAGTAAGATGCTGACTTTCTCCTCGGGCAGAGTGACTTCAGGTACGAGGTCCTCGAAGTATTCAAAGCACAGTGTTTTCCCACGGCAGCTCACACAAGGGCCATGACAAAGTCGGACTCACCCGAAATGCTGTGCTGAGGCTGTTCGAGGGCTCTGGAAATGTAGCGCTCCTCGCGGGACGTCCAGTGTGTAGCCCATCGCGCGGCACGCACAGAGGGCCTCCAGGGGCCGGGGGGGGGGGCCGGTCAACCAGTGGGCCTCGAAGTTGCTCAGCCGCCCCACAGGGGTCTGGAGGTACTCGGTGAACTTGGAGGGAAAGTGGTGCATACCTGAGAGGCCTAGGAGACCTCCAAAGTGTACTACTTCCTTTAAAATAAAGCCTCTAAGCGACTGAGAACTCATGGAGACAGCTGCCTGCCTCCCTTTTCTGTACGGCTACTAGGGGCCTACGCTGGAAGCAACTTGTCACGTTGAGGTTCCCTCTAGCTCTAGAGCTTGGCAGGCGGACCAGAGCCGCGGCCATGGAAGCACCTGGTTTAGACAGAGCAGACTCATAACGTTCCCCGAAGCACTCTGACAGGGCTAACAGGCCTGTCGAGAGCAGGGAATGTCAGGTAGCTTCAAGGCAGCATGAAAGCAGCCTTCCAAACGGGAAAGCAAGGCTACTTGCAGCAGGCCCCCGTTTCCGTGGGCGCACTCAACAGACATCCCCGTGGTTTCTCACAAGCCCAAAGAGACACAGGTCACCCTGAGTTTCCTTCCCTGAATCAACTTCTCGAAGTAGGGTGTTCTGCGTCAAGCGAACTGCCTCAACCAAGGAACGCCGTAGCTGCTCCTCTGGGCCTGTGGCTATTCAAAGCCTCCAGTGCCACAGGAGGAAGGGGACGTACATGGCAGTAAGAACGCAAGCCGACTCTCTCTGGGAGGCACGGTGACTTCAGGCAGGAGGTCCTAGGTGGACTGCGAAGCCGAGGGTTTCTCTGAGTTCAGCTCAGCCGAGGGTAATGCGTAAGACTTCGACGCCATGTGGGACGTGCCAGAACGGTGTCCGTGAACGTGTGCGAGTGCTGAGGACCTTAAGCTGCTCCCAAGGAGAGTGCAGCGCGTTTCCCTACGCTGGGCATACACAGAGGGGCTCTAAAGGGCTACGGGCCTGGATGTTGCTTAGCAGACCCAGGTGGGACTGGCGGTACTCAGTGTTCCTGCCGGGAACAGGGGGCCCGCGCCAGCCTCCTAGGTGTCCAGAAAACCCTGCTGCCGTTGAAGGTGCCCAGAGCCGAGGCCTCCGCCTCATGGAAACTGCTGCACGCCTCCGCTTCTGCACCGCCACTCGGGGCCTTACTTCCAGGCCTGTGTTCGTGCTGGGCGTGCCGTTAGCGACACGGCATGGTAAGATGCTGACTTTCTCCTCGGGCAGAGTGACTTCAGGTACGAGGTCCTCGAAGTATTCAAAGCACAGTGTTTTCCCACGGCAGCTCACACAAGGGCCATGACAAAGTCGGACTCACCCGAAATGCTGTCCTGAGGCTGTTCGAGGGCTCTGGAAATGTAGCGCTCCTCGAGGGACGTCCAGTGTGTAGCCCATCGCGCGGCACGCACAGAGGGCCTCCAGGGGCCGGGGGGGGGGGGGGGCCGGTCAACCAATGGGCCTCGAAGTTGCTCAGCCGCCCAACAGGGGTCTGGAGGTACTCGGTGAACTTGGAGGGAAAGTGGTGCATACCTGAGAGGCCTAGGAGACCTCCAAAGTGTACTACTTCCTTTAACACAAAGCCTCTAAGCGACTGAGAACTCATGGAGACAGCTGCCTGCCTCCCTTTCTGCACGGCTACTAGGGGCCTACACTGGAGGCAACTTGTCACGTTGAGGTTCCCTCTAGCTCTAGAGCTTGGCAGGCGGACCAGAGCCGCGGCCATGGAAGCACCTGGTTTAGACACAGCAGACTCATAACGTTCCCCGAAGCACTCTGACAGGGCTAACAGGCCTGTCGAGAGCAGGGAATGTCAGGTAGCTTCAAGGCAGCATGAACGCAGCCTTCCAAACGGGAAAGCAAGGCTACTTGCAGCAGGCCCCCGTTTCCGTGGGCGCACTCAGCAGACATCCCCGTGGTTTCTCACAAGCCCAAAGAGACACAGGTCACCCTCAGTTTCCTTCCCTGAATCAACTTCTCGAAGTAGGGTGTTCTGCGTCAAGCGAACTGCCTCAACCAAGGAACGCCGTAGCTGCTCCTCTGGGCCTGTGGCTATTCAAAGCCTGCAGTGCCACAGGAGGAAGGGGACGTACATGGCAGTAAGAACGCAAGCCGACTCTCTCTGGGAGGCACGGTGACTTCAGGCAGGAGGTCCTAGGTGGACTGCGAAGCCGAGGGGTTCTCTGAGTTCAGCTCAGACGAGGGTAATGCGTAAGACTTCGACTCCATGTGGGACGGGCCAGAACGGTGTCCGTGAACGTGTGCGAGTGCTGAGGACCTTAAGCTTCTCCCAAGGAGAGTGCAGCGCTTTTCCCTACGCTGGGCATACACAGAGGGGCTCTAAAGGGCTACGGGCCTGGATGTTGCTTAGCAGACCCAGGTGGGACTGGCGGTACTCAGTGTTCCTGCCGGGAACAGGGGGCCCGCGCCAGCCTCCTAGGTGTCCAGAAAACCCTGCTGCCGTTGAAGGTGCCCAGAGCCGAGGCCTCCGCCTCATGGAAACTGCTGCACGCCTCCGCTTCTGCACCGCCACTCGGGGCCTTACTTCCAGGCCTGTGTTCGTGCTGGGCGTGCCGTTAGCGACACGGCATGGTAAGATGCTGACTTTCTCCTCGGGCAGAGTGACTTCAGGTACGAGGTCCTCGAAGTATTCAAAGCACAGTGTTTTCCCACGGCAGCTCACACAAGGGCCATGACAAAGTCGGACTCACCCGAAATGCTGTCCTGAGGCTGTTCGAGGGCTCTGGAAATGTAGCGCTCCTCGCGGGACGTCCAGTGTGTAGCCCATCGCGCGGCACGCACAGAGGGCCTCCAGGGGCCGGGGGGGGGGGGCGGTCAACCAATGGGCCTCGAAGTTGCTCAGCCGCCCCACAGGGGTCTGGAGGTACTCGGTGAACTTGGAGGGAAAGTGGTGCATACCTGAGAGGCCTAGGAGACCTCCAAAGTGTACTACTTCCTTTAAAATAAAGCCTCTAAGCGACTGAGAACTCATGGAGACAGCTGCCTGCCTCCCTTTTCTGCACGGCTACTAGGGGCGTACGCTGGAAGCAACTTGTCACGTTGAGGTTCCCTCTAGCTGTAGAGATTGGTAGGCGGACCAGAGCCGCGGCCATGGAAGCACCTGGTTTAGACAGAGCAGACTCATAACGTTCCCCGAAGCACTCTGACAGGGCTAACAGGCCTGTCTAGAGCAGGGAATGTCAGGTAGCTTCAAGGCAGCATGAACGCAGCCTTCCAAACGGGAAAGCAAGGCTACTTGCAGCAGGCCCCCGTTTCCGTGGGTGCACTCAACAGACATCCCCGTGGTTTCTAACAAGCCCAAAGAGACACAGGTCACCCTGAGTTTCCTTCCCTGAATCAACTTCTCGAAGTAGGGTGTTCTGCGTCAAGTGAACTGCCTCAACCAAGGAACGCTGTAGCTGCTCCTCTGGGCCTGTGGCTATTCAAAGCCTGCAGTGCCACAGGAGGAAGGGGACGTACATGGCAGTAAGAACGCAAGCCGACTCTCTCTGGGAGGCACGGTGACTTCAGGCAGGAGGTCCTAGGTGGACTGCGAAGCCGAGGGTTTCTCTGAGTTCAGCTCAGCCGAGGGTAATGCGTAAGTCTTCGACGCCATGTGGGACGGGCCAGAACGGTGTCCGTGAACGTGTGCGAGTGCTGAGGACCTTAAGCTTCTCCCAAGGAGAGTGCAGCGCGTTTCCCTACGCTGGGCATACACAGAGGGGCTCTAAAGGGCTACGGGCCTGGATGTTGCTTAGCAGACCCAGGTGGGACTGGCGGTACTCAGTGTTCCTGCCGGGAACAGGGGGCCCGCGCCAGCCTCCTAGGTGTCCAGAAAACCCTGCTGCCGTTGAAGGTGCCCAGAGCCGAGGCCTCCGCCTCATGGAAACTGCTGCACGCCTCCGCTTCTGCACCGCCACTCGGGGCCTTACTTCCAGGCCTGTGTTCGTGCTGGGCGTGCCGTTAGCGACACGGCATGGTAAGATGCTGACTTTCTCCTCGGGCAGAGTGACTTCAGGTACGAGGTCCTCGAAGTATTCAAAGCACAGTGTGTTCCCACGGCAGCTCACACAAGGGCCATGACAAAGTCGGACTCACCCGAAATGCTGTCCTGAGGCTGTTCGAGGGCTCTGGAAATGTAGCGCTCCTCGCGGGACGTCCAGTGTGTAGCCCATCGCGCGGCACGCACAGAGGGCCTCTGCGGGTGGGGGGGTTCAACCAATGGGCCTCGAAGTGCTCAGCCGCCCCACAGGGGTCTGGAGGTACTCGGTGAACTTGGAGGGAAAGTGATGGATACCCGAGGGGCCTAGGAGTCCTCCAAAGTGTACTACTTCCTTTAAAACAAAGCCTCTAAGCGACTGAGAACTCATGGAGACAGCTGCCTGCCTCCCTTTCTGCACGGCTACTAGGGGCCTACGCTGGAGGCAACTTGTCACGTTGAGGTTCCCTCTAGCTCTAGAGCTTGGCAGGCGGACCAGAGCCGCGGCCATGGAAGCACCTGGTTTAGACAGAGCAGACTCATAACGTTCCCCGAAGCACTCTGACAGGGCTAACAGGCCTGTCGAGAGCAGGGAATGTCAGGTAGCTTCAAGGCAGCATGAACGCAGCCTTCCAAACGGGAAAGCAAGGCTACTTGCAGCAGGCCCCCGTTTCCGTGGGCGCACTCAGCAGACATCCCCGTGGTTTCTCACAAGCCCAAAGAGACACAGGTCACCCTGAGTTTCCTTCCCTGAATCAACTTCTCGAAGTAGGGTGTTCTGCGTCAAGCGAACTGCCTCAACCAAGGAACGCCGTAGCTGCTCCTCTGGGCCTGTGGCTATTCAAAGCCTGCAGTGCCACAGGAGGAAGGGGACGTACATGGCAGTAAGAACGCAAGCCGACTCTCTCTGGGAGGCACGGTGACTTCAGGCAGGAGGTCCTAGGTGGACTGCGAAGCCGAGGGTTTCTCTGAGTTCAGCTCAGCCGAGGGTAATGCGTAAGACTTCGACGCCATGTGGGACGTGCCAGAACGGTGTCCGTGAACGTGTGCGAGTGCTGAGGACCTTAAGCTGCTCCCAAGGAGAGTGCAGCGCGTTTCCCTACGCTGGGCATACACAGAGGGGTTCTAAAGGGCTACGGGCCTGGATGTTGCTTAGCAGACCCAGGTGGGACTGGCGGTACTCAGTGTTCCTGCCGGGAACAGGGGGCCCGCGCCAGCCTCCTAGGTGTCCAGAAAACCCTGCTGCCGTTGAAGGTGCCCAGAGCCGAGGCCTCCGCCTCATGGAAACTGCTGCACGCCTCCGCTTCTGCACCGCCACTCGGGGCCTTACTTCCAGGCCTGTGTTCGTGCTGGGCGTGCCGTTAGCGACACGGCATGGTAAGATGCTGACTTTCTCCTCGGGCAGAGTGACTTCAGGTACGAGGTCCTCGAAGTATTCAAAGCACAGTGTTTTCCCACGGCAGCTCACACAAGGGCCATGACAAAGTCGGACTCACCCGAAATGCTGTGCTGAGGCTGTTCGAGGGCTCTGGAAATGTAGCGCTCCTCGCGGGACGTCCAGTGTGTAGCCCATCGCGCGGCACGCACAGAGGGCCTCCAGGGGCCGGGGGGGGGGGCCGGTCAACCAATGGGCCTCGAACTTGCTCAGCCGCCCCTCAGGGGTCTGGAGGTACTCGGTGAACTTGGAGGGAAACTGGTGCATACCTGAGAGGCCTAGGAGACCTCCAAAGTGTACTACTTCCTTTAAAATAAAGCCTCTAAGCGACTGAGAACTCATGGAGACAGCTGCCTGCCTCCCTTTTCTGCACGGCTACTAGGGGCCTACGCTGGAAGCAACTTGTCACGTTGAGGTTCCCTCTAGCTCTAGAGCTTGGCAGGCGGACCAGAGCCGCGGCCATGGAAGCACCTGGTTTAGACAGAGCAGACTCATCACGTTCCCCGAAGCACTCTGACAGGGCTAACAGGCCTGTCGAGAGCAGGGAATGTCAGGTAGCTTCAAGGCAGCATGAAAGCAGCCTTCCAAACGGGAAAGCAAGGCTACTTGCAGCAGGCCCCCGTTTCCGTGGGCGCACTCAGCAGACATCCCCGTGGTTTCTCACAAGCCCAAAGAGACACAGGTCACCCTCAGTTTCCTTCCCTGAATCAACTTCTCGAAGTAGGGTGTTCTGCGTCAAGCGAACTGCCTCAACCAAGGAACGCCGTAGCTGCTCCTCTGGGCCTGTGGCTATTCAAAGCCTGCAGTGCCACAGGAGGAAGGGGACGTACATGGCAGTAAGAACGCAAGCCGACTCTCTCTGGGAGGCACGGTGACTTCAGGCAGGAGGTCCTAGGTGGACTGCGAAGCCGAGGGGCTCTCTGAGTTCAGCTCAGAAGAGGGTAATGCGTAAGACTTCGACTCCATGTGGGACGGGCCAGAACGGTGTCCGTGAACGTGTGCGAGTGCTGAGGACCTTAAGCTTCTCCCAAGGAGAGTGCAGCGCTTTTCCCTACGCTGGGCATACACAGAGGGGCTCTAAAGGGCTACGGGCCTGGATGTTGCTTAGCAGACCCAGGTGGGACGGGCGGTACTCAGTGTTCCTGCCGGGAACAGGGGGCCCGCGCCAGCCTCCTAGGTGTCCAGAAAACCCTGCTGCCGTTGAAGGTGCCCAGAGCCGAGGCCTCCGCCTCATGGAAACTGCTGCACGCCTCCGCTTCTGCACCGCCACTCGGGGCCTTACTTCCAGGCCTGTGTTCGTGCTGGGCGTGCCGTTAGCGACACGGCATGGTAAGATGCTGACTTTCTCCTCGGGCAGAGTGACTTCAGGTACGAGGTCCTCGAAGTATTCAAAGCACAGTGTTTTCCCACGGCAGCTCACACAAGGGCCATGACAAAGTCGGACTCACCCGAAATGCTGTCCTGAGGCTGTTCGAGGGCTCTGGAAATGTAGCGCTCCTCGCGGGACGTCCAGTGTGTAGCCCATCGCGCGGCACGCACAGAGGGCCTCCAGGGGCCGGGGGGGGGGGCCGGTCAACCAATGGGCCTCGAAGTTGCTCAGCCGCCCCACAGGGGTCTGGAGGTACTCGGTGAACTTGGAGGGAAAGTGGTGCATACCTGAGAGGCCTAGGAGACCTCCAAAGTGTACTACTTCCTTTAAAATAAAGCCTCTAAGCGACTGAGAACTCATGGAGACAGCTGCCTGCCTCCCTTTTCTGCACGGCTACTAGGGGCGTACGCTGGAAGCAACTTGTCACGTTGAGGTTCCCTCTAGCTGTAGAGATTGGTAGGCGGACCAGAGCCGCGGCCATGGAAGCACCTGGTTTAGACAGAGCAGACTCATAACGTTCCCCGAAGCACTCTGACAGGGCTAACAGGCCTGTCTAGAGCAGGGAATGTCAGGTAGCTTCAAGGCAGCATGAACGCAGCCTTCCAAACGGGAAAGCAAGGCTACTTGCAGCAGGCCCCCGTTTCCGTGGGTGCACTCAACAGACATTCCCGTGGTTTCTAACAAGCCCAAAGAGACACAGGTCACCCTGAGTTTCCTTCCCTGAATCAACTTCTCGAAGTAGGGTGTTCTGCGTCAAGTGAACTGCCTCAACCAAGGAACGCTGTAGCTGCTCCTCTGGGCCTGTGGCTATTCAAAGCCTGCAGTGCCACAGGAGGAAGGGGACGTACATGGCAGTAAGAACGCAAGCCGACTCTCTCTGGGAGGCACGGTGACTTCAGGCAGGAGGTCCTAGGTGGACTGCGAAGCCGAGGGTTTCTCTGAGTTCAGCTCAGACGAGGGTAATGCGTAAGTCTTCGACGCCATGTGGGACGGGCCAGAACGGTGTCCGTGAACGTGTGCGAGTGCTGAGGACCTTAAGCTTCTCCCAAGGAGAGTGCAGCGCGTTTCCCTACGCTGGGCATACACAGAGGGGCTCTAAAGGGCTACGGGCCTGGATGTTGCTTAGCAGACCCAGGTGGGACTGGCGGTACTCAGTGTTCCTGCCGGGAACAGGGGGCCCGCGCCAGCCTCCTAGGTGTCCAGAAAACCCTGCTGCCGTTGAAGGTGCCCAGAGCCGAGGCCTCCGCCTCATGGAAACTGCTGCACGCCTCCGCTTCTGCACCGCCACTCGGGGCCTTACTTCCAGGCCTGTGTTCGTGCTGGGCGTGCCGTTAGCGACACGGCATGGTAAGATGCTGACTTTCTCCTCGGGCAGAGTGACTTCAGGTACGAGGTCCTCGAAGTATTCAAAGCACAGTGTGTTCCCACGGCAGCTCACACAAGGGCCATGACAAAGTCGGACTCACCCGAAATGCTGTCCTGAGGCTGTTCGAGGGCTCTGGAAATGTAGCGCTCCTCGCGGGACGTCCAGTGTGTAGCCCATCGCGCGGCACGCACAGAGGGCCTCTGCGGGTGGGGGGGTTCAACCAATGGGCCTCGAAGTGCTCAGCCGCCCCACAGGGGTCTGGAGGTACTCGGTGAACTTGGAGGGAAAGTGATGCATACCCGAGGGGCCTAGGAGTCCTCCAAAGTGTACTACTTCCTTTAAAACAAAGCCTCTAAGCGACTGAGAACTCATGGAGACAGCTGCCTGCCTCCCTTTCTGCACGGCTACTAGGGGCCTACGCTGGAGGCAACTTGTCACGTTGAGGTTCCCTCTAGCTCTAGAGCTTGGCAGGCGGACCAGAGCCGCGGCCATGGAAGCACCTGGTTTAGACAGAGCAGACTCATAACGTTCCCCGAAGCACTCTGACAGGGCTAACAGGCCTGTCGAGAGCAGGGAATGTCAGGTAGCTTCAAGGCAGCATGAACGCAGCCTTCCAAACGGGAAAGCAAGGCTACTTGCAGCAGGCCCCCGTTTCCGTGGGCGCACTCAGCAGACATCCCCGTGGTTTCTCACAAGCCCAAAGAGACACAGGTCACCCTGAGTTTCCTTCCCTGAATCAACTTCTCGAAGTAGGGTGTTCTGCGTCAAGCGAACTGCCTCAACCAAGGAACGCCGTAGCTGCTCCTCTGGGCCTGTGGCTATTCAAAGCCTGCAGTGCCACAGGAGGAAGGGGACGTACATGGCAGTAAGAACGCAAGCCGACTCTCTCTGGGAGGCACGGTGACTTCAGGCAGGAGGTCCTAGGTGGACTGCGAAGCCGAGGGTTTCTCTGAGTTCAGCTCAGCCGAGGGTAATGCGTAAGACTTCGACGCCATGTGGGACGTGCCAGAACGGTGTCCGTGAACGTGTGCGAGTGCTGAGGACCTTAAGCTGCTCCCAAGGAGAGTGCAGCGCGTTTCCCTACGCTGGGCATACACAGAGGGGTTCTAAAGGGCTACGGGCCTGGATGTTGCTTAGCAGACCCAGGTGGGACTGGCGGTACTCAGTGTTCCTGCCGGGAACAGGGGGCCCGCGCCAGCCTCCTAGGTGTCCAGAAAACCCTGCTGCCGTTGAAGGTGCCCAGAGCCGAGGCCTCCGCCTCATGGAAACTGCTGC
Organism: Grampus griseus; assembly: GCF_964374135.1. NCBI lineage: Eukaryota > Metazoa > Chordata > Mammalia > Artiodactyla > Delphinidae > Grampus > Grampus griseus. Next base: position 176,311 of record NW_028132952.1, on the reverse strand, counting down.
ACGCCTCCGCTTCTGCACCGCCACTCGGGGCCTTACTTCCAGGCCTGTGTTCGTGCTGGGCGTGCCGTTAGCGACACGGCATGGTAAGATGCTGACTTTCTCCTCGGGCAGAGTGACTTCAGGTACGAGGTCCTCGAAGTATTCAAAGCACAGTGTTTTCCCACGGCAGCTCACACAAGGGCCATGACAAAGTCGGACTCACCCGAAATGCTGTCCTGAGGCTGTTCGAGGGCTCTGGAAATGTAGCGCTCCTCGCGGGACGTCCAGTGTGTAGCCCATCGCGCGGCACGCACAGAGGGCCTCCAGGGGCCGGGGGGGGGGGCCGGTCAACCAATGGGCCTCGAAGTTGCTCAGCCGCCCCTCAGGGGTCTGGAGGTACTCGGTGAACTTGGAGGGAAACTGGTGCATACCTGAGAGGCCTAGGAGACCTCCAAAGTGTACTACTTCCTTTAAAATAAAGCCTCTAAGCGACTGAGAACTCATGGAGACAGCTGCCTGCCTCCCTTTTCTGCACGGCTACTAGGGGCCTACGCTGGAAGCAACTTGTCACGTTGAGGTTCCCTCTAGCTCTAGGGCTTGGCAGGCGGACCAGAGCCGCGGCCATGGAAGCACCTGGTTTAGACAGAGCAGACTCATCACGTTCCCCGAAGCACTCTGACAGGGCTAACAGGCCTGTCGAGAGCAGGGAATGTCAGGTAGCTTCAAGGCAGCATGAACGCAGCCTTCCAAACGGGAAAGCAAGGCTACTTGCAGCAGGCCCCCGTTTCCGTGGGCGCACTCAGCAGACATCCCCGTGGTTTCTCACAAGCCCAAAGAGACACAGGTCACCCTCAGTTTCCTTCCCTGAATCAACTTCTCGAAGTAGGGTGTTCTGCGTCAAGCGAACTGCCTCAACCAAGGAACGCCGTAGCTGCTCCTCTGGGCCTGTGGCTATTCAAAGCCTGCAGTGCCACAGGAGGAAGGGGACGTACATGGCAGTAAGAACGCAAGCCGACTCTCTCTGGGAGGCACGGTGACTTCAGGCAGGAGGTCCTAGGTGGACTGCGAAGCCGAGGGTTTCTCTGAGTTCAGCTCAGCCGAGGGTAATGCGTAAGACTTCGACGCCATGTGGGACGTGCCAGAACGGTGTCCGTGAACGTGTGCGAGTGCTGAGGACCTTAAGCTGCTCCCAAGGAGAGTGCAGCGCGTTTCCCTACGCTGGGCATACACAGAGGGGCTCTAAAGGGCTACGGGCCTGGATGTTGCTTAGCAGACCCAGGTGGGACTGGCGGTACTCAGTGTTCCTGCCGGGAACAGGGGGCCCGCGCCAGCCTCCTAGGTGTCCAGAAAACCCTGCTGCCGTTGAAGGTGCCCAGAGCCGAGGCCTCCGCCTCATGGAAACTGCTGCACGCCTCCGCTTCTGCACCGCCACTCGGGGCCTTACTTCCAGGCCTGTGTTCGTGCTGGGCGTGCCGTTAGCGACACGGCATGGTAAGATGCTGACTTTCTCCTCGGGCAGAGTGACTTCAGGTACGAGGTCCTCGAAGTATTCAAAGCACAGTGTTTTCCCACGGCAGCTCACACAAGGGCCATGACAAAGTCGGACTCACCCGAAATGCTGTCCTGAGGCTGTTCGAGGGCTCTGGATATGTAGCGCTCCTCGAGGGACGTCCAGTGTGTAGCCCATCGCGCGGCACGCACAGAGGGCCTCCAGGGGCCGGGGGGGGGGGCCGGTCAACCAATGGGCCTCGAAGTTGCTCAGCCGCCCAACAGGGGTCTGGAGGTACTCGGTGAACTTGGAGGGAAAGTGGTGCATACCTGAGAGGCCTAGGAGACCTCCAAAGTGTACTACTTCCTTTAACACAAAGCCTCTAAGCGACTGAGAACTCATGGAGACAGCTGCCTGCCTCCCTTTCTGCACGGCTACTAGGGGCCTACACTGGAGGCAACTTGTCACGTTGAGGTTCCCTCTAGCTCTAGAGCTTGGCAGGCGGACCAGAGCCGCGGCCATGGAAGCACCTGGTTTAGACAGAGCAGACTCATAACGTTCCCCGAAGCACTCTGACAGGGCTAACAGGCCTGTCGAGAGCAGGGAATGTCAGGTAGCTTCAAGGCAGCATGAACGCAGCCTTCCAAACGGGAAAGCAAGGCTACTTGCAGCAGGCCCCCGTTTCCGTGGGCGCACTCAGCAGACATCCCCGTGGTTTCTCACAAGCCCAAAGAGACACAGGTCACCCTGAGTTTCCTTCCCTGAATCAACTTCTCGAAGTAGGGTGTTCTGCGTCAAGTGAACTGCCTCAACCAAGGAACGCCGTAGCTGCTCCTCTGGGCCTGTGGCTATTCAAAGCCTGCAGTGCCACAGGAGGAAGGGGACGTACATGGCAGTAAGAACGCAAGCCGACTCTCTCTGGGAGGCACGGTGACTTCAGGCAGGAGGTCCTAGGTGGACTGCGAAGCCGAGGGTTTCTCTGAGTTCAGCTCAGCCGAGGGTAATGCGTAAGACTTCGACGCCATGTGGGACGTGCCAGAACGGTGTCCGTGAACGTGTGCGAGTGTTGAGGACCTTAAGCTGCTCCCAAGGAGAGTGCAGCGCGTTTCTCTACGCTGGGCATACACAGAGGGGCTCTAAAGGGCTACGGGCCTGGATGTTGCTTAGCAGACCCAGGTGGGACTGGCGGTACTCAGTGTTTCTGCCGGGAACAGGGGGCCCGCGCCAGCCTCCTAGGTGTCCAGAAAACCCTGCTGCCGTTGAAGGTGCCCAGAGCCGAGGCCTCCGCCTCATGGAAACTGCTGCACGCCTCCGCTTCTGCACCGCCACTCGGGGCCTAACTTCCAGGCCTGTGTTCGTGCTGGGCGTGCCGTTAGCGACACGGCATGGTAAGATGCTGACTTTCTCCTCGGGCAGAGTGACTTCAGGTACGAGGTCCTCGAAGTATTCAAAGCACAGTGTTTTCCCACGGCAGCTCACACAAGGGCCATGACAAAGTCGGACTCACCCGAAATGCTGTCCTGAGGCTGTTCGAGGGCTCTGGAAATGTAGCGCTCCTCGCGGGACGTCCAGTGTGTAGCCCATCACGCGGCACGCACAGAGGGCCTCCGCGGGTGGGGGGGTTCAACCAATGGGCCTCGAAGTGCTCAGCCGCCCCACAGGGGTCTGGAGGTACTCGGTGAACTTGGAGGGAAAGTGATGCATACCCGAGGGGCCTAGGAGTCCTCCAAAGTGTACTACTTCCTTTAACACAAAGCCTCTAAGCGACTGAGAACTCATGGAGACAGCTGCCTGCCTCCCTTTCTGCACGGCTACTAGGGGCCTACGCTGGAGGCAACTTGTCACGTTGAGGTTCCCTCTAGCTCTAGAGCTTGGCAGGCGGACCAGAGCCGCGGCCATGGAAGCACCTGGTTTAGACACAGCAGACTCATAACGTTCCCCGAAGCACTCTGACAGGGCTAACAGGCCTGTCGAGAGCAGGGAATGTCAGGTAGCTTCAAGGCAGCATGAACGCAGCCTTCCAAACGGGAAAGCAAGGCTACTTGCAGCAGGCCCCCGTTTCCGTGGGCGCACTCAGCAGACATCCCCGTGGTTTCTCACAAGCCCAAAGAGACACAGGTCACCCTCAGTTTCCTTCCCTGAATCAACTTCTCGAAGTAGGGTGTTCTGCGTCAAGCGAACTGCCTCAACCAAGGAACGCCGTAGCTGCTCCTCTGGGCCTGTGGCTATTCAAAGCCTGCAGTGCCACAGGAGGAAGGGGACGTACATGGCAGTAAGAACGCAAGCCGACTCTCTCTGGGAGGCACGGTGACTTCAGGCAGGAGGTCCTAGGTGGACTGCGAAGCCGAGGGGTTCTCTGAGTTCAGCTCAGCCGAGGGTAATGCGTAAGACTTCGACTCCATGTGGGACGGGCCAGAACGGTGTCCGTGAACGTGTGCGAGTGCTGAGGACCTTAAGCTTCTCCCAAGGAGAGTGCAGCGCTTTTCCCTACGCTGGGCATACACAGAGGGGCTCTAAAGGGCTACGGGCCTGGATGTTGCTTAGCAGACCCAGGTGGGACTGGCGGTACTCAGTGTTCCTGCCGGGAACAGGGGGCCCGCGCCAGCCTCCTAGGTGTCCAGAAAACCCTGCTGCCGTTGAAGGTGCCCAGAGCCGAGGCCTCCGCCTCATGGAAACTGCTGCACGCCTCCGCTTCTGCACCGCCACTCGGGGCCTTACTTCCAGGCCTGTGTTCGTGCTGGGCGTGCCGTTAGCGACACGGCATGGTAAGATGCTGACTTTCTCCTCGGGCAGAGTGACTTCAGGTACGAGGTCCTCGAAGTATTCAAAGCACAGTGTTTTCCCACGGCAGCTCACACAAGGGCCATGACAAAGTCGGACTCACCCGAAATGCTGTCCTGAGGCTGTTCGAGGGCTCTGGAAATGTAGCGCTCCTCGCGGGACGTCCAGTGTGTAGCCCATCGCGCGGCACGCACAGAGGGCCTCCAGGGGCCGGGGGGGGGGCGGTCAACCAATGGGCCTCGAAGTTGCTCAGCCGCCCCACAGGGGTCTGGAGGTACTCGGTGAACTTGGAGGGAAAGTGGTGCATACCTGAGAGGCCTAGGAGACCTCCAAAGTGTACTACTTCCTTTAAAATAAAGCCTCTAAGCGACTGAGAACTCATGGAGACAGCTGCCTGCCTCCCTTTTCTGCACGGCTACTAGGGGCGTACGCTGGAAGCAACTTGTCACGTTGAGGTTCCCTCTAGCTGTAGAGATTGGTAGGCGGACCAGAGCCGCGGCCATGGAAGCACCTGGTTTAGACAGAGCAGACTCATAACGTTCCCCGAAGCACTCTGACAGGGCTAACAGGCCTGTCTAGAGCAGGGAATGTCAGGTAGCTTCAAGGCAGCATGAACGCAGCCTTCCAAACGGGAAAGCAAGGCTACTTGCAGCAGGCCCCCGTTTCCGTGGGCGCACTCAGCAGACATCCCCGTGGTTTCTCACAAGCCCAAAGAGACACAGGTCACCCTGAGTTTCCTTCCCTGAATCAACTTCTCGAAGTAGGGTGTTCTGCGTCAAGTGAACTGCCTCAACCAAGGAACGCCGTAGCTGCTCCTCTGGGCCTGTGGCTATTCAAAGCCTGCAGTGCCACAGGAGGAAGGGGACGTACATGGCAGTAAGAACGCAAGCCGACTCTCTCTGGGAGGCACGGTGACTTCAGGCAGGAGGTCCTAGGTGGACTGCGAAGCCGAGGGTTTCTCTGAGTTCAGCTCAGCCGAGGGTAATGCGTAAGACTTCGACGCCATGTGGGACGTGCCAGAACGGTGTCCGTGAACGTGTGCGAGTGTTGAGGACCTTAAGCTGCTCCCAAGGAGAGTGCAGCGCGTTTCTCTACGCTGGGCATACACAGAGGGGCTCTAAAGGGCTACGGGCCTGGATGTTGCTTAGCAGACCCAGGTGGGACTGGCGGTACTCAGTGTTTCTGCCGGGAACAGGGGGCCCGCGCCAGCCTCCTAGGTGTCCAGAAAACCCTGCTGCCGTTGAAGGTGCCCAGAGCCGAGGCCTCCGCCTCATGGAAACTGCTGCACGCCTCCGCTTCTGCACCGCCACTCTGGGCCTAACTTCCAGGCCTGTGTTCGTGCTGGGCGTGCCGTTAGCGACACGGCATGGTAAGATGCTGACTTTCTCCTCGGGCAGAGTGACTTCAGGTACGAGGTCCTCGAAGTATTCAAAGCACAGTGTTTTCCCACGGCAGCTCACACAAGGGCCATGACAAAGTCGGACTCACCCGAAATGCTGTCCTGAGGCTGTTCGAGGGCTCTGGAAATGTAGCGCTCCTCGCGGGACGTCCAGTGTGTAGCCCATCACGCGGCACGCACAGAGGGCCTCCGCGGGTGGGGGGGTTCAACCAATGGGCCTCGAAGTGCTCAGCCGCCCCACAGGGGTCTGGAGGTACTCGGTGAACTTGGAGGGAAAGTGATGCATACCCGAGGGGCCTAGGAGTCCTCCAAAGTGTACTACTTCCTTTAACACAAAGCCTCTAAGCGACTGAGAACTCATGGAGACAGCTGCCTGCCTCCCTTTCTGCACGGCTACTAGGGGCCTACGCTGGAGGCAACTTGTCACGTTGAGGTTCCCTCTAGCTCTAGAGCTTGGCAGGCGGACCAGAGCCGCGGCCATGGAAGCACCTGGTTTAGACACAGCAGACTCATAACGTTCCCCGAAGCACTCTGACAGGGCTAACAGGCCTGTCGAGAGCAGGGAATGTCAGGTAGCTTCAAGGCAGCATGAACGCAGCCTTCCAAACGGGAAAGCAAGGCTACTTGCAGCAGGCCCCCGTTTCCGTGGGCGCACTCAGCAGACATCCCCGTGGTTTCTCACAAGCCCAAAGAGACACAGGTCACCCTCAGTTTCCTTCCCTGAATCAACTTCTCGAAGTAGGGTGTTCTGCGTCAAGCGAACTGCCTCAACCAAGGAACGCCGTAGCTGCTCCTCTGGGCCTGTGGCTATTCAAAGCCTGCAGTGCCACAGGAGGAAGGGGACGTACATGGCAGTAAGAACGCAAGCCGACTCTCTCTGGGAGGCACGGTGACTTCAGGCAGGAGGTCCTAGGTGGACTGCGAAGCCGAGGGGTTCTCTGAGTTCAGCTCAGCCGAGGGTAATGCGTAAGACTTCGACTCCATGTGGGACGGGCCAGAACGGTGTCCGTGAACGTGTGCGAGTGCTGAGGACCTTAAGCTTCTCCCAAGGAGAGTGCAGCGCTTTTCCCTACGCTGGGCATACACAGAGGGGCTCTAAAGGGCTACGGGCCTGGATGTTGCTTAGCAGACCCAGGTGGGACTGGCGGTACTCAGTGTTCCTGCCGGGAACAGGGGGCCCGCGCCAGCCTCCTAGGTGTCCAGAAAACCCTGCTGCCGTTGAAGGTGCCCAGAGCCGAGGCCTCCGCCTCATGGAAACTGCTGCACGCCTCCGCTTCTGCACCGCCACTCGGGGCCTTACTTCCAGGCCTGTGTTCGTGCTGGGCGTGCCGTTAGCGACACGGCATGGTAAGATGCTGACTTTCTCCTCGGGCAGAGTGACTTCAGGTACGAGGTCCTCGAAGTATTCAAAGCACAGTGTTTTCCCACGGCAGCTCACACAAGGGCCATGACAAAGTCGGACTCACCCGAAATGCTGTCCTGAGGCTGTTCGAGGGCTCTGGAAATGTAGCGCTCCTCGCGGGACGTCCAGTGTGTAGCCCATCGCGCGGCACGCACAGAGGGCCTCCAGGGGCCGGGGGGGGGGCGGTCAACCAATGGGCCTCGAAGTTGCTCAGCCGCCCCACAGGGGTCTGGAGGTACTCGGTGAACTTGGAGGGAAAGTGGTGCATACCTGAGAGGCCTAGGAGACCTCCAAAGTGTACTACTTCCTTTAAAATAAAGCCTCTAAGCGACTGAGAACTCATGGAGACAGCTGCCTGCCTCCCTTTTCTGCACGGCTACTAGGGGCGTACGCTGGAAGCAACTTGTCACGTTGAGGTTCCCTCTAGCTGTAGAGATTGGTAGGCGGACCAGAGCCGCGGCCATGGAAGCACCTGGTTTAGACAGAGCAGACTCATAACGTTCCCCGAAGCACTCTGACAGGGCTAACAGGCCTGTCTAGAGCAGGGAATGTCAGGTAGCTTCAAGGCAGCATGAACGCAGCCTTCCAAACGGGAAAGCAAGGCTACTTGCAGCAGGCCCCCGTTTCCGTGGGTGCACTCAACAGACATCCCCGTGGTTTCTAACAAGCCCAAAGAGACACAGGTCACCCTGAGTTTCTTTCCCTGAATCAACTTCTCGAAGTAGGGTGTTCTGCGTCAAGTGAACTGCCTCAACCAAGGAACGCTGTAGCTGCTCCTCTGGGCCTGTGGCTATTCAAAGCCTGCAGTGCCACAGGAGGAAGGGGACGTACATGGCAGTAAGAACGCAAGCCGACTCTCTCTGGGAGGCACGGTGACTTCAGGCAGGAGGTCCTAGGTGGACTGCGAAGCCGAGGGTTTCTCTGAGTTCAGCTCAGACGAGGGTAATGCGTAAGTCTTCGACGCCATGTGGGACGGGCCAGAACGGTGTCCGTGAACGTGTGCGAGTGCTGAGGACCTTAAGCTTCTCCCAAGGAGAGTGCAGCGCGTTTCCCTACGCTGGGCATACACAGAGGGGCTCTAAAGGGCTACGGGCCTGGATGTTGCTTAGCAGACCCAGGTGGGACTGGCGGTACTCAGTGTTCCTGCCGGGAACAGGGGGCCCGCGCCAGCCTCCTAGGTGTCCAGAAAACCCTGCTGCCGTTGAAGGTGCCCAGAGCCGAGGCCTCCGCCTCATGGAAACTGCTGCACGCCTCCGCTTCTGCACCGCCACTCGGGGCCTTACTTCCAGGCCTGTGTTCGTGCTGGGCGTGCCGTTAGCGACACGGCATGGTAAGATGCTGACTTTCTCCTCGGGCAGAGTGACTTCAGGTACGAGGTCCTCGAAGTATTCAAAGCACAGTGTGTTCCCACGGCAGCTCACACAAGGGCCATGACAAAGTCGGACTCACCCGAAATGCTGTCCTGAGGCTGTTCGAGGGCTCTGGAAATGTAGCGCTCCTCGCGGGACGTCCAGTGTGTAGCCCATCGCGCGGCACGCACAGAGGGCCTCTGCGGGTGGGGGGGTTCAACCAATGGGCCTCGAAGTGCTCAGCCGCCCCACAGGGGTCTGGAGGTACTCGGTGAACTTGGAGGGAAAGTGATGGATACCCGAGGGGCCTAGGAGTCCTCCAAAGTGTACTACTTCCTTTAAAACAAAGCCTCTAAGCGACTGAGAACTCATGGAGACAGCTGCCTGCCTCCCTTTCTGCACGGCTACTAGGGGCCTACGCTGGAGGCAACTTGTCACGTTGAGGTTCCCTCTAGCTCTAGAGCTTGGCAGGCGGACCAGAGCCGCGGCCATGGAAGCACCTGGTTTAGACAGAGCAGACTCATAACGTTCCCCGAAGCACTCTGACAGGGCTAACAGGCCTGTCGAGAGCAGGGAATGTCAGGTAGCTTCAAGGCAGCATGAACGCAGCCTTCCAAACGGGAAAGCAAGGCTACTTGCAGCAGGCCCCCGTTTCCGTGGGCGCACTCAGCAGACATCCCCGTGGTTTCTCACAAGCCCAAAGAGACACAGGTCACCCTGAGTTTCCTTCCCTGAATCAACTTCTCGAAGTAGGGTGTTCTGCGTCAAGCGAACTGCCTCAACCAAGGAACGCCGTAGCTGCTCCTCTGGGCCTGTGGCTATTCAAAGCCTGCAGTGCCACAGGAGGAAGGGGACGTACATGGCAGTAAGAACGCAAGCCGACTCTCTCTGGGAGGCACGGTGACTTCAGGCAGGAGGTCCTAGGTGGACTGCGAAGCCGAGGGTTTCTCTGAGTTCAGCTCAGCCGAGGGTAATGCGTAAGACTTCGACGCCATGTGGGACGTGCCAGAACGGTGTCCGTGAACGTGTGCGAGTGCTGAGGACCTTAAGCTGCTCCCAAGGAGAGTGCAGCGCGTTTCCCTACGCTGGGCATACACAGAGGGGTTCTAAAGGGCTACGGGCCTGGATGTTGCTTAGCAGACCCAGGTGGGACTGGCGGTACTCAGTGTTCCTGCCGGGAACAGGGGGCCCGCGCCAGCCTCCTAGGTGTCCAGAAAACCCTGCTGCCGTTGAAGGTGCCCAGAGCCGAGGCCTCCGCCTCATGGAAACTGCTGCACGCCTCCGCTTCTGCACCGCCACTCGGGGCCTTACTTCCAGGCCTGTGTTCGTGCTGGGCGTGCCGTTAGCGACACGGCATGGTAAGATGCTGACTTTCTCCTCGGGCAGAGTGACTTCAGGTACGAGGTCCTCGAAGTATTCAAAGCACAGTGTTTTCCCACGGCAGCTCACACAAGGGCCATGACAAAGTCGGACTCACCCGAAATGCTGTGCTGAGGCTGTTCGAGGGCTCTGGAAATGTAGCGCTCCTCGCGGGACGTCCAGTGTGTAGCCCATCGCGCGGCACGCACAGAGGGCCTCCAGGGGCCGGGGGGGGGGGCCGGTCAACCAATGGGCCTCGAACTTGCTCAGCCGCCCCTCAGGGGTCTGGAGGTACTCGGTGAACTTGGAGGGAAAGTGGTGCATACCTGAGAGGCCTAGGAGACCTCCAAAGTGTACTACTTCCTTTAAAATAAAGCCTCTAAGCGACTGAGAACTCATGGAGACAGCTGCCTGCCTCCCTTTTCTGCACGGCTACTAGGGGCCTACGCTGGAAGCAACTTGTCACGTTGAGGTTCCCTCTAGCTCTAGAGCTTGGCAGGCGGACCAGAGCCGCGGCCATGGAAGCACCTGGTTTAGACAGAGCAGACTCATCACGTTCCCCGAAGCACTCTGACAGGGCTAACAGGCCTGTCGAGAGCAGGGAATGTCAGGTAGCTTCAAGGCAGCATGAACGCAGCCTTCCAAACGGGAAAGCAAGGCTACTTGCAGCAGGCCCCCGTTTCCGTGGGCGCACTCAGCAGACATCCCCGTGGTTTCTCACAAGCCCAAAGAGACACAGGTCACCCTCAGTTTCCTTCCCTGAATCAACTTCTCGAAGTAGGGTGTTCTGCGTCAAGCGAACTGCCTCAACCAAGGAACGCCGTAGCTGCTCCTCTGGGCCTGTGGCTATTCAAAGCCTGCAGTGCCACAGGAGGAAGGGGACGTACATGGCAGTAAGAACGCAAGCCGACTCTCTCTGGGAGGCACGGTGACTTCAGGCAGGAGGTCCTAGGTGGACTGCGAAGCCGAGGGGCTCTCTGAGTTCAGCTCAGAAGAGGGTAATGCGTAAGACTTCGACTCCATGTGGGACGGGCCAGAACGGTGTCCGTGAACGTGTGCGAGTGCTGAGGACCTTAAGCTTCTCCCAAGGAGAGTGCAGCGCTTTTCCCTACGCTGGGCATACACAGAGGGGCTCTAAAGGGCTACGGGCCTGGATGTTGCTTAGCAGACCCAGGTGGGACTGGCGGTACTCAGTGTTCCTGCCGGGAACAGGGGGCCCGCGCCAGCCTCCTAGGTGTCCAGAAAACCCTGCTGCCGTTGAAGGTGCCCAGAGCCGAGGCCTCCGCCTCATGGAAACTGCTGCACGCCTCCGCTTCTGCACCGCCACTCGGGGCCTTACTTCCAGGCCTGTGTTCGTGCTGGGCGTGCCGTTAGCGACACGGCATGGTAAGATGCTGACTTTCTCCTCGGGCAGAGTGACTTCAGGTACGAGGTCCTCGAAGTATTCAAAGCACAGTGTTTTCCCACGGCAGCTCACACAAGGGCCATGACAAAGTCGGACTCACCCGAAATGCTGTCCTGAGGCTGTTCGAGGGCTCTGGAAATGTAGCGCTCCTCGAGGGACGTCCAGTGTGTAGCCCATCGCGCGGCACGCACAGAGGGCCTCCAGGGGCCGGGGGGGGGGCCGGTCAACCAATGGGCCTCGAAGTTGCTCAGCCGCCCAACAGGGGTCTGGAGGTACTCGGTGAACTTGGAGGGAAAGTGGTGCATACCTGAGAGGCCTAGGAGACCTCCAAAGTGTACTACTTCCTTTAACACAAAGCCTCTAAGCGACTGAGAACTCATGGAGACAGCTGCCTGCCTCCCTTTCTGCACGGCTACTAGGGGCCTACACTGGAGGCAACTTGTCACGTTGAGGTTCCCTCTAGCTCTAGAGCTTGGCAGGCGGACCAGAGCCGCGGCCATGGAAGCACCTGGTTTAGACAGAGCAGACTCATAACGTTCCCCGAAGCACTCTGACAGGGCTAACAGGCCTGTCGAGAGCAGGGAATGTCAGGTAGCTTCAAGGCAGCATGAACGCAGCCTTCCAAACGGGAAAGCAAGGCTACTTGCAGCAGGCCCCCGTTTCCGTGGGCGCACTCAGCAGACATCCCCGTGGTTTCTCACAAGCCCAAAGAGACACAGGTCACCCTGAGTTTCCTTCCCTGAATCAACTTCTCGAAGTAGGGTGTTCTGCGTCAAGTGAACTGCCTCAACCAAGGAACGCCGTAGCTGCTCCTCTGGGCCTGTGGCTATTCAAAGCCTGCAGTGCCACAGGAGGAAGGGGACGTACATGGCAGTAAGAACGCAAGCCGACTCTCTCTGGGAGGCACGGTGACTTCAGGCAGGAGGTCCTAGGTGGACTGCGAAGCCGAGGGTTTCTCTGAGTTCAGCTCAGCCGAGGGTAATGCGTAAGACTTCGACGCCATGTGGGACGTGCCAGAACGGTGTCCGTGAACGTGTGCGAGTGTTGAGGACCTTAAGCTGCTCCCAAGGAGAGTGCAGCGCGTTTCTCTACGCTGGGCATACACAGAGGGGCTCTAAAGGGCTACGGGCCTGGATGTTGCTTAGCAGACCCAGGTGGGACTGGCGGTACTCAGTGTTTCTGCCGGGAACAGGGGGCCCGCGCCAGCCTCCTAGGTGTCCAGAAAACCCTGCTGCCGTTGAAGGTGCCCAGAGCCGAGGCCTCCGCCTCATGGAAACTGCTGCACGCCTCCGCTTCTGCACCGCCACTCGGGGCCTAACTTCCAGGCCTGTGTTCGTGCTGGGCGTGCCGTTAGCGACACGGCATAGTAAGATGCTGACTTTCTCCTCGGGCAGAGTGACTTCAGGTACGAGGTCCTCGAAGTATTCAAAGCACAGTGTTTTCCCACGGCAGCTCACACAAGGGCCATGACAAAGTCGGACTCACCCGAAATGCTGTCCTGAGGCTGTTCGAGGGCTCTGGAAATGTAGCGCTCCTCGCGGGACGTCCAGTGTGTAGCCCATCGCGCGGCACGCACAGAGGGCCTCTGCGGGTGGGGGGGTTCAACCAATGGGCCTCGAAGTGCTCAGCCGCCCCACAGGGGTCTGGAGGTACTCGGTGAACTTGGAGGGAAAGTGATGCATACCCGAGGGGCCTAGGAGTCCTCCAAAGTGTACTACTTCCTTTAAAACAAAGCCTCTAAGCGACTGAGAACTCATGGAGACAGCTGCCTGCCTCCCTTTCTGCACGGCTACTAGGGGCCTACGCTGGAGGCAACTTGTCACGTTGAGGTTCCCTCTAGCTCTAGAGCTTGTCAGGCGGACCAGAGCCGCGGCCATGGAAGCACCTGGTTTAGACAGAGCAGACTCATAACGTTCCCCGAAGCACTCTGACAGGGCTAACAGGCCTGTCGAGAGCAGGGAATGTCAGGTAGCTTCAAGGCAGCATGAACGCAGCCTTCCAAACGGGAAAGCAAGGCTACTTGCAGCAGGCCCCCGTTTCCGTGGGCGCACTCAGCAGACATCCCCGTGGTTTCTCACAAGCCCAAAGAGACACAGGTCACCCTGAGTTTCCTTCCCTGAATCAACTTCTCGAAGTAGGGTGTTCTGCGTCAAGCGAACTGCCTCAACCAAGGAACGCCGTAGCTGCTCCTCTGGGCCTGTGGCTATTCAAAGCCTGCAGTGCCACAGGAGGAAGGGGACGTACATGGCAGTAAGAACGCAAGCCGACTCTCTCTGGGAGGCACGGTGACTTCAGGCAGGAGGTCCTAGGTGGTCTGCGAAGCCGAGGGGTTCTCTGAGTTCAGCTCAGACGAGGGTAATGCGTAAGACTTCGACTCCATGTGGGACGGGCCAGAACGGTGTCCGTGAACGTGTGCGAGTGCTGAGGACCTTAAGCTTCTCCCAAGGAGAGTGCAGCGCGTTTCCCTACGCTGGGCATACACAGAGGGGCTCTAAAGGGCTACGGGCCTGGATGTTGCTTAGCAGACCCAGGTGGGACTGGCGGTACTCAGTGTTCCTGCCGGGAACAGGGGGCCCGCGCCAGCCTCCTAGGTGTCCAGAAAACCCTGCTGCCGTTGAAGGTGCCCAGAGCCGAGGCCTCCGCCTCATGGAAACTGCTGCACGCCTCCGCTTCTGCACCGCCACTCGGGGCCTTACTTCCAGGCCTGTGTTCGTGCTGGGCGTGCCGTTAGCGACACGGCATAGTAAGATGCTGACTTTCTCCTCGGGCAGAGTGACTTCAGGTACGAGGTCCTCGAAGTATTCAAAGCACAGTGTTTTCCCACGGCAGCTCACACAAGGGCCATGACAAAGTCGGACTCACCCGAAATGCTGTCCTGAGGCTGTTCGAGGGCTCTGGAAATGTAGCGCTCCTCGCGGGACGTCCAGTGTGTAGCCCATCGCGCGGCACGCACAGAGGGCCTCTGCGGGTGGGGGGGTTCAACCAATGGGCCTCGAAGTGCTCAGCCGCCCCACAGGGGTCTGGAGGTACTCGGTGAACTTGGAGGGAAAGTGATGCATACCCGAGGGGCCTAGGAGTCCTCCAAAGTGTACTACTTCCTTTAAAACAAAGCCTCTAAGCGACTGAGAACTCATGGAGACAGCTGCCTGCCTCCCTTTCTGCACGGCTACTAGGGGCCTACGCTGGAGGCAACTTGTCACGTTGAGGTTCCCTCTAGCTCTAGAGCTTGTCAGGCGGACCAGAGCCGCGGCCATGGAAGCACCTGGTTTAGACAGAGCAGACTCATAACGTTCCCCGAAGCACTCTGACAGGGCTAACAGGCCTGTCGAGAGCAGGGAATGTCAGGTAGCTTCAAGGCAGCATGAACGCAGCCTTCCAAACGGGAAAGCAAGGCTACTTGCAGCAGGCCCCCGTTTCCGTGGGCGCACTCAGCAGACATCCCCGTGGTTTCTCACAAGCCCAAAGAGACACAGGTCACCCTGAGTTTCCTTCCCTGAATCAACTTCTCGAAGTAGGGTGTTCTGCGTCAAGCGAACTGCCTCAACCAAGGAACGCCGTAGCTGCTCCTCTGGGCCTGTGGCTATTCAAAGCCTGCAGTGCCACAGGAGGAAGGGGACGTACATGGCAGTAAGAACGCAAGCCGACTCTCTCTGGGAGGCACGGTGACTTCAGGCAGGAGGTCCTAGGTGGACTGCGAAGCCGAGGGTTTCTCTGAGTTCAGCTCAGCCGAGGGTAATGCGTAAGACTTCGACGCCATGTGGGACGTGCCAGAACGGTGTCCGTGAACGTGTGCGAGTGCTGAGGACCTTAAGCTGCTCCCAAGGAGAGTGCAGCGCGTTTCCCTACGCTCGGCATACACAGAGGGGTTCTAAAGGGCTACGGGCCTGGATGTTGCTTAGCAGACCCAGGTGGGACTGGCGGTACTCAGTGTTCCTGCCGGGAACAGGGGGCCCGCGCCAGCCTCCTAGGTGTCCAGAAAACCCTGCTGCCGTTGAAGGTGCCCAGAGCCGAGGCCTCCGCCTCATGGAAACTGCTGCACGCCTCCGCTTCTGCACCGCCACTCGGGGCCTTACTTCCAGGCCTGTGTTCGTGCTGGGCGTGCCGTTAGCGACACGGCATGGTAAGATGCTGACTTTCTCCTCGGGCAGAGTGACTTCAGGTACGAGGTCCTCGAAGTATTCAAAGCACAGTGTTTTCCCACGGCAGCTCACACAAGGGCCATGACAAAGTCGGACTCACCCGAAATGCTGTGCTGAGGCTGTTCGAGGGCTCTGGAAATGTAGCGCTCCTCGCGGGACGTCCAGTGTGTAGCCCATCGCGCGGCACGCACAGAGGGCCTCCAGGGGCCGGGGGGGGGGGCCGGTCAACCAATGGGCCTCGAAGTGCTCAGCCGCCCCACAGGGTTCTGGAGGTACTCGGTGAACTTGGAGGGAAAGTGATGCATACCCGAGGGGCCTAGGAGTCCTCCAAAGTGTACTACTTCCTTTAAAACAAAGCCTCTAAGCGACTGAGAACTCATGGAGACAGCTGCCTGCCTCCCTTTCTGCACGGCTACTAGGGGCCTACGCTGGAGGCAACTTGTCACGTTGAGGTTCCCTCTAGCTCTAGAGCTTGGCAGGCGGACCAGAGCCGCGGCCATGGAAGCACCTGGTTTAGACAGAGCAGACTCATAACGTTCCCCGAAGCACTCTGACAGGGCTAACAGGCCTGTCGAGAGCAGGGAATGTCAGGTAGCTTCAAGGCAGCATGAACGCAGCCTTCCAAACGGGAAAGCAAGGCTACTTGCAGCAGGCCCCCGTTTCCGTGGGCGCACTCAGCAGACATCCCCGTGGTTTCTCACAAGCCCAAAGAGACACAGGTCACCCTGAGTTTCCTTCCCTGAATCAACTTCTCGAAGTAGGGTGTTCTGCGTCAAGCGAACTGCCTCAACCAAGGAACGCCGTAGCTGCTCCTCTGGGCCTGTGGCTATTCAAAGCCTGCAGTGCCACAGGAGGAAGGGGACGTACATGGCAGTAAGAACGCAAGCCGACTCTCTCTGGGAGGCACGGTGACTTCAGGCAGGAGGTCCTAGGTGGACTGCGAAGCCGAGGGTTTCTCTGAGTTCAGCTCAGCCGAGGGTAATGCGTAAGACTTCGACGCCATGTGGGACGTGCCAGAACGGTGTCCGTGAACGTGTGCGAGTGCTGAGGACCTTAAGCTGCTCCCAAGGAGAGTGCAGCGCGTTTCCCTACGCTGGGCATACACAGAGGGGTTCTAAAGGGCTACGGGCCTGGATGTTGCTTAGCAGACCCAGGTGGGCCTGGCGGTACTCAGTGTTCCTGCCGGGAACAGGGGGCCCGCGCCAGCCTCCTAGGTGTCCAGAAAACCCTGCTGCCGTTGAAGGTGCCCAGAGCCGAGGCCTCCGCCTCATGGAAACTGCTGCACGCCTCCGCTTCTGCACCGCCACTCAGGGCCTTACTTCCAGGCCTGTGTTCGTGCTGGGCGTGCCGTTAGCGACACGGCATGGTAAGATGCTGACTTTCTCCTCGGGCAGAGTGACTTCAGGTACGAGGTCCTCGAAGTATTCAAAGCACAGTGTTTTCCCACGGCAGCTCACACAAGGGCCATGACAAAGTCGGACTCACCCGAAATGCTGTGCTGAGGCTGTTCGAGGGCTCTGGAAATGTAGCGCTCCTCGCGGGACGTCCAGTGTGTAGCCCATCGCGCGGCACGCACAGAGGGCCTCCAGGGGCCGGGGGGGGGGGCCGGTCAACCAATGGGCCTCGAACTTGCTCAGCCGCCCCTCAGGGGTCTGGAGGTACTCGGTGAACTTGGAGGGAAACTGGTGCATACCTGAGAGGCCTAGGAGACCTCCAAAGTGTACTACTTCCTTTAAAATAAAGCCTCTAAGCGACTGAGAACTCATGGAGACAGCTGCCTGCCTCCCTTTTCTGCACGGCTACTAGGGGCCTACGCTGGAAGCAACTTGTCACGTTGAGGTTCCCTCTAGCTCTAGAGCTTGGCAGGCGGACCAGAGCCGCGGCCATGGAAGCACCTGGTTTAGACAGAGCAGACTCATCACGTTCCCCGAAGCACTCTGACAGGGCTAACAGGCCTGTCGAGAGCAGGGAATGTCAGGTAGCTTCAAGGCAGCATGAACGCAGCCTTCCAAACGGGAAAGCAAGGCTACTTGCAGCAGGCCCCCGTTTCCGTGGGCGCACTCAGCAGACATCCCCGTGGTTTCTCACAAGCCCAAAGAGACACAGGTCACCCTGAGTTTCCTTCCCTGAATCAACTTCTCGAAGTAGGGTGTTCTGCGTCAAGCGAACTGCCTCAACCAAGGAACGCCGTAGCTGCTCCTCTGGGCCTGTGGCTATTCAAAGCCTGCAGTGCCACAGGAGGAAGGGGACGTACATGGCAGTAAGAACGCAAGCCGACTCTCTCTGGGAGGCACGGTGACTTCAGGCAGGAGGTCCTAGGTGGACTGCGAAGCCGAGGGGTTCTCTGAGTTCAGCTCAGACGAGGGTAATGCGTAAGACTTCGACTCCATGTGGGACGGGCCAGAACGGTGTCCGTGAACGTGTGCGAGTGCTGAGGACCTTAAGCTGCTCCCAAGGAGAGTGCAGCGCTTTTCCCTACGCTGGGCATACACAGAGGGGCTCTAAAGGGCTACGGGCCTGGATGTTGCTTAGCAGACCCAGGTGGGACTGGCGGTACTCAGTGTTCCTGCCGGGAACAGGGGGCCCGCGCCAGCCTCCTAGGTGTCCAGAAAACCCTGCTGCCGTTGAAGGTGCCCAGAGCCGAGGCCTCCGCCTCATGGAAACTGCTGCACGCCTCCGCTTCTGCACCGCCACTCGGGGCCTTACTTCCAGGCCTGTGTTCGTGCTGGGCGTGCCGTTAGCGACACGGCATAGTAAGATGCTGACTTTCTCCTCGGGCAGAGTGACTTCAGGTACGAGGTCCTCGAAGTATTCAAAGCACAGTGTTTTCCCACGGCAGCTCACACAAGGGCCATGACAAAGTCGGACTCACCCGAAATGCTGTCCTGAGGCTGTTCGAGGGCTCTGGAAATGTAGCGCTCCTCGCGGGACGTCCAGTGTGTAGCCCATCGCGCGGCACGCACAGAGGGCCTCTGCGGGTGGGGGGGTTCAACCAATGGGCCTCGAAGTGCTCAGCCGCCCCACAGGGGTCTGGAGGTACTCGGTGAACTTGGAGGGAAAGTGATGCATACCCGAGGGGCCTAGGAGTCCTCCAAAGTGTACTACTTCCTTTAAAACAAAGCCTCTAAGCGACTGAGAACTCATGGAGACAGCTGCCTGCCTCCCTTTCTGCACGGCTACTAGGGGCCTACGCTGGAGGCAACTTGTCACGTTGAGGTTCCCTCTAGCTCTAGAGCTTGGCAGGCGGACCAGAGCCGCGGCCATGGAAGCACCTGGTTTAGACAGAGCAGACTCATAACGTTCCCCGAAGCACTCTGACAGGGCTAACAGGCCTGTCGAGAGCAGGGAATGTCAGGTAGCTTCAAGGCAGCATGAACGCAGCCTTCCAAACGGGAAAGCAAGGCTACTTGCAGCAGGCCCCCGTTTCCGTGGGCGCACTCAGCAGACATCCCCGTGGTTTCTCACAAGCCCAAAGAGACACAGGTCACCCTGAGTTTCCTTCCCTGAATCCACTTCTCGAAGTAGGGTGTTCTGCGTCAAGCGAACTGCCTCAACCAAGGAACGCCGTAGCTGCTCCTCTGGGCCTGTGGCTATTCAAAGCCTGCAGTGCCACAGGAGGAAGGGGACGTACATGGCAGTAAGAACGCAAGCCGACTCTCTCTGGGAGGCACGGTGACTTCAGGCAGGAGGTCCTAGGTGGACTGCGAAGCCGAGGGTTTCTCTGAGTTCAGCTCAGCCGAGGGTAATGCGTAAGACTTCGACGCCATGTGGGACGTGCCAGAACGGTGTCCGTGAACGTGTGCGAGTGCTGAGGACCTTAAGCTGCTCCCAAGGAGAGTGCAGCGCGTTTCCCTACGCTGGGCATACACAGAGGGGCTCTAAAGGGCTACGGGCCTGGATGTTGCTTAGCAGACCCAGGTGGGACTGGCGGTACTCAGTGTTCCTGCCGGGAACAGGGGGCCCGCGCCAGCCTCCTAGGTGTCCAGAAAACCCTGCTGCCGTTGAAGGTGCCCAGAGCCGAGGCCTCCGCCTCATGGAAACTGCTGCACGCCTCCGCTTCTGCACCGCCACTCGGGGCCTTACTTCCAGGCCTGTGTTCGTGCTGGGCGTGCCGTTAGCGACACGGCATGGTAAGATGCTGACTTTCTCCTCGGGCAGAGTGACTTCAGGTACGAGGTCCTCGAAGTATTCAAAGCACAGTGTTTTCCCACGGCAGCTCACACAAGGGCCATGACAAAGTCGGACTCACCCGAAATGCTGTCCTGAGGCTGTTCGAGGGCTCTGGAAATGTAGCGCTCCTCGCGGGACGTCCAGTGTGTAGCCCATCGCGCGGCACGCACAGAGGGCCTCCAGGGGCCGGGGGGGTGGCCGGTCAACCAATGGGCCTCGAAGTTGCTCAGCCGCCCCACAGGGGTCTGGAGGTACTCGGTGAACTTGGAGGGAAAGTGGTGCATACCTGAGAGGCCTAGGAGACCTCCAAAGTGTACTACTTCCTTTAAAATAAAGCCTCTAAGCGACTGAGAACTCATGGAGACAGCTGCCTGCCTCCCTTTTCTGCACGGCTACTAGGGGCCTACGCTGGAGGCAACTTGTCACGTTGAGGTTCCCTCTAGCTCTAGAGCTTGTCAGGCGGACCAGAGCCGCGGCCATGGAAGCACCTGGTTTAGACAGAGCAGACTCATAACGTTCCCCGAAGCACTCTGACAGGGCTAACAGGCCTGTCGAGAGCAGGGAATGTCAGGTAGCTTCAAGGCAGCATGAACGCAGCCTTCCAAACGGGAAAGCAAGGCTACTTGCAGCAGGCCCCCGTTTCCGTGGGTGCACTCAGCAGACATCCCCGTGGTTTCTAACAAGCCCAAAGAGACACAGGTCACCCTCAGTTTCCTTCCCTGAATCAACTTCTCGAAGTAGGGTGTTCTGCGTCAAGCGAACTGCCTCAACCAAGGAACGCCGTAGCTGCTCCTCTGGGCCTGTGGCTATTCAAAGCCTGCAGTGCCACAGGAGGAAGGGGACGTACATGGCAGTAAGAACGCAAGCCGACTCTCTCTGGGAGGCACGGTGACTTCAGGCAGGAGGTCCTAGGTGGACTGCGAAGCCGAGGGTTTCTCTGAGTTCAGCTCAGCCGAGGGTAATGCGTAAGACTTCGACGCCATGTGGGACGTGCCAGAACGGTGTCCGTGAACGTGTGCGAGTGCTGAGGACCTTAAGCTGCTCCCAAGGAGAGTGCAGCGCGTTCCCTATGCTCGGCATACACAGAGGGGCTCTAAAGGGCTACGGGCCTGGATGTTGCTTAGCAGACCCAGGTGGGCCTGGCGGTACTCAGTGTTCCTGCCGGGAACAGGGGGCCCGCGCCAGCCTCCTAGGTGTCCAGAAAACCCTGCTGCCGTTGAAGGTGCCCAGAGCCGAGGCCTCCGCCTCATGGAAACTGCTGCACGCCTCCGCTTCTGCACCGCCACTCGGGGCCTTACTTCCAGGCCTGTGTTCGTGCTGGGCGTGCCGTTAGCGACACGGCATGGTAAGATGCTGACTTTCTCCTCGGGCAGAGTGACTTCAGGTACGAGGTCCTCGAAGTATTCAAAGCACAGTGTTTTCCCACGGCAGCTCACACAAGGGCCATGACAAACTCGGACTCACCCGAAATGCTGTGCTGAGGCTGTTCGAGGGCTCTGGAAATGTAGCGCTCCTCGCGGGACGTCCAGTGTGTAGCCCATCGCGCGGCACGCACAGAGGGCCTCCAGGGGCCGGGGGGGTGGCCGGTCAACCAATGGGCCTCGAAGTTGCTCAGCCGCCCCACAGGGGTCTGGAGGTACTCGGTGAACTTGGAGGGAAAGTGGTGCATACCTGAGAGGCCTAGGAGACCTCCAAAGTGTACTACTTCCTTTAAAATAAAGCCTCTAAGCGACTGAGAACTCATGGAGACAGCTGCCTGCCTCCCTTTTCTGCACGGCTACTAGGGGCCTACGCTGGAGGCAACTTGTCACGTTGAGGTTCCCTCTAGCTCTAGAGCTTGTCAGGCGGACCAGAGCCGCGGCCATGGAAGCACCTGGTTTAGACAGAGCAGACTCATAACGTTCCCCGAAGCACTCTGACAGGGCTAACAGGCCTGTCGAGAGCAGGGAATGTCAGGTAGCTTCAAGGCAGCATGAACGCAGCCTTCCAAACGGGAAAGCAAGGCTACTTGCAGCAGGCCCCCGTTTCCGTGGGTGCACTCAGCAGACATCCCCGTGGTTTCTAACAAGCCCAAAGAGACACAGGTCACCCTCAGTTTCCTTCCCTGAATCAACTTCTCGAAGTAGGGTGTTCTGCGTCAAGCGAACTGCCTCAACCAAGGAACGCCGTAGCTGCTCCTCTGGGCCTGTGGCTATTCAAAGCCTGCAGTGCCACAGGAGGAAGGGGACGTACATGGCAGTAAGAACGCAAGCCGACTCTCTCTGGGAGGCACGGTGACTTCAGGCAGGAGGTCCTAGGTGGACTGCGAAGCCGAGGGTTTCTCTGAGTTCAGCTCAGCCGAGGGTAATGCGTAAGACTTCGACGCCATGTGGGACGTGCCAGAACGGTGTCCGTGAACGTGTGCGAGTGCTGAGGACCTTAAGCTGCTCCCAAGGAGAGTGCAGCGCGTTCCCTATGCTCGGCATACACAGAGGGGCTCTAAAGGGCTACGGGCCTGGATGTTGCTTAGCAGACCCAGGTGGGCCTGGCGGTACTCAGTGTTCCTGCCGGGAACAGGGGGCCCGCGCCAGCCTCCTAGGTGTCCAGAAAACCCTGCTGCCGTTGAAGGTGCCCAGAGCCGAGGCCTCCGCCTCATGGAAACTGCTGCACGCCTCCGCTTCTGCACCGCCACTCGGGGCCTTACTTCCAGGCCTGTGTTCGTGCTGGGCGTGCCGTTAGCGACACGGCATGGTAAGATGCTGACTTTCTCCTCGGGCAGAGTGACTTCAGGTACGAGGTCCTCGAAGTATTCAAAGCACAGTGTTTTCCCACGGCAGCTCACACAAGGGCCATGACAAACTCGGACTCACCCGAAATGCTGTGCTGAGGCTGTTCGAGGGCTCTGGAAATGTAGCACTCCTCGCGGGACGTCCAGTGTGTAGCCCATCGCGCGGCACGCACAGAGGGCCTCCGCGGGTGGGGGGGTTCAACCAATGGGCCTCGAAGTTGCTCAGCCGCCCCACAGGGGTCTGGAGGTACTCGGTGAACTTGGAGGGAAAGTGATGCATAACCGAGGGGCCTAGGAGTCCTCCAAAGTGTACTACTTCCTTTAAAACAAAGCCTCTAAGCGACTGAGAACTCATGGAGACAGCTGCCTGCCTCCCTTTCTGCACGGCTACTAGGGGCCTACGCTGGAGGCAACTTGTCACGTTGAGGTTCCCTCTAGCTCTAGAGCTTGGCAGGCGGACCAGAGCCGCGGCCATGGAAGCACCTGGTTTAGACAGAGCAGACTCATAACGTTCCCCGAAGCACTCTGACAGGGCTAACAGGCCTGTCTAGAGCAGGGAATGTCAGGTAGCTTCAAGGCAGCATGAACGCAGCCTTCCAAACGGGAAAGCAAGGCTACTTGCAGCAGGCCCCCGTTTCCGTGGGCGCACTCAGCAGACATCCCCGTGGTTTCTCACAAGCCCAAAGAGACACAGGTCACCCTGAGTTTCCTTCCCTGAATCAACTTCTCGAAGTAGGGTGTTCTGCGTCAAGCGAACTGCCTCAACCAAGGAACGCCGTAGCTGCTCCTCTGGGCCTGTGGCTATTCAAAGCCTGCAGTGCCACAGGAGGAAGGGGACGTACATGGCAGTAAGAACGCAAGCCGATTCTCTCTGGGAGGCACGGTGACTTCAGGCAGGAGGTCCTAGGTGGACTGCGAAGCCGAGGGTTTCTCTGAGTTCAGCTCAGCCGAGGGTAATGCGTAAGACTTCGACGCCATGTGGGACGTGCCAGAACGGTGTCCGTGAACGTGTGCGAGTGCTGAGGACCTTAAGCTGCTCCCAAGGAGAGTGCAGCGCGTTTCTCTACGCTGGGCATACACAGAGGGGCTCTAAAGGCCTACGGGCCTGGATGTTGCTTAGCAGACCCAGGTGGGACTGGCGGTACTCAGTGTTCCTGCCGGGAACAGGGGGCCCGCGCCAGCCTCCTAGGTGTCCAGAAAACCCTGCTGCCGTTGAAGGTGCCCAGAGCCGAGGCCTCCGCCTCATGGAAACTGCTGCACGCCTCCGCTTCTGCACCGCCACTCGGGGCCTTACTTCCAGGCCTGTGTTCGTGCTGGGCGTGCCGTTAGCGACACGGCATGGTAAGATGCTGACTTTCTCCTCGGGCAGAGTGACTTCAGGTACGAGGTCCTCGAAGTATTCAAAGCACAGTGTTTTCCCACGGCAGCTCACACAAGGGCCATGACAAAGTCGGACTCACCCGAAATGCTGTCCTGAGGCTGTTCGAGGGCTCTGGAAATGTAGCGCTCCTCGCGGGACGTCCAGTGTGTAGCCCATCGCGCGGCACGCACAGAGGGCCTCCAGGGGCCGGGGGGGGGGGCCGGTCAACCAATGGGCCTCGAACTTGCTCAGCCGCCCCTCAGGGGTCTGGAGGTACTCGGTGAACTTGGAGGGAAACTGGTGCATACCTGAGAGGCCTAGGAGACCTCCAAAGTGTACTACTTCCTTTAAAATAAAGCCTCTAAGCGACTGAGAACTCATGGAGACAGCTGCCTGCCTCCCTTTTCTGCACGGCTACTAGGGGCCTACGCTGGAAGCAACTTGTCACGTTGAGGTTCCCTCTAGCTCTAGAGCTTGGCAGGCGGACCAGAGCCGCGGCCATGGAAGCACCTGGTTTAGACAGAGCAGACTCATCACGTTCCCCGAAGCACTCTGACAGGGCTAACAGGCCTGTCGAGAGCAGGGAATGTCAGGTAGCTTCAAGGCAGCATGAACGCAGCCTTCCAAACGGGAAAGCAAGGCTACTTGCAGCAGGCCCCCGTTTCCGTGGGCGCACTCAGCAGACATCCCCGTGGTTTCTCACAAGCCCAAAGAGACACAGGTCACCCTCAGTTTCCTTCCCTGAATCAACTTCTCGAAGTAGGGTGTTCTGCGTCAAGCGAACTGCCTCAACCAAGGAACGCCGTAGCTGCTCCTCTGGGCCTGTGGCTATTCAAAGCCTGCAGTGCCACAGGAGGAAGGGGACGTACATGGCAGTAAGAACGCAAGCCGACTCTCTCTGGGAGGCACGGTGACTTCAGGCAGGAGGTCCTAGGTGGACTGCGAAGCCGAGGCGTTCTCTGAGTTCAGCTCAGACGAGGGTAATGCGTAAGACTTCGACTCCATGTGGGACGGGCCAGAACGGTGTCCGTGAACGTGTGCGAGTGCTGAGGACCTTAAGCTTCTCCCAAGGAGAGTGCAGCGCTTTTCCCTACGCTGGGCATACACAGAGGGGCTCTAAAGGGCTACGGGCCTGGATGTTGCTTAGCAGACCCAGGTGGGACTGGCGGTACTCAGTGTTCCTGCCGGGAACAGGGGGCCCGCGCCAGCCTCCTAGGTGTCCAGAAAACCCTGCTGCCGTTGAAGGTGCCCAGAGCCGAGGCCTCCGCCTCATGGAAACTGCTGCACGCCTCCGCTTCTGCACCGCCACTCGGGGCCTTACTTCCAGGCCTGTGTTCGTGCTGGGCGTGCCGTTAGCGACACGGCATGGTAAGATGCTGACTTTCTCCTCGGGCAGAGTGACTTCAGGTACGAGGTCCTCGAAGTATTCAAAGCACAGTGTTTTCCCACGGCAGCTCACACAAGGGCCATGACAAAGTCGGACTCACCCGAAATGCTGTCCTGAGGCTGTTCGAGGGCTCTGGAAATGTAGCGCTCCTCGCGGGACGTCCAGTGTGTAGCCCATCGCGCGGCACGCACAGAGGGCCTCCAGGGGCCGGGGGGGGGGGCCGGTCAACCAATGGGCCTCGAACTTGCTCAGCCGCCCCTCAGGGGTCTGGAGGTACTCGGTGAACTTGGAGGGAAACTGGTGCATACCTGAGAGGCCTAGGAGACCTCCAAAGTGTACTACTTCCTTTAAAATAAAGCCTCTAAGCGACTGAGAACTCATGGAGACAGCTGCCTGCCTCCCTTTTCTGCACGGCTACTAGGGGCCTACGCTGGAAGCAACTTGTCACGTTGAGGTTCCCTCTAGCTCTAGAGCTTGGCAGGCGGACCAGAGCCGCGGCCATGGAAGCACCTGGTTTAGACAGAGCAGACTCATCACGTTCCCCGAAGCACTCTGACAGGGCTAACAGGCCTGTCGAGAGCAGGGAATGTCAGGTAGCTTCAAGGCAGCATGAACGCAGCCTTCCAAACGGGAAAGCAAGGCTACTTGCAGCAGGCCCCCGTTTCCGTGGGCGCACTCAGCAGACATCCCCGTGGTTTCTCACAAGCCCAAAGAGACACAGGTCACCCTCAGTTTCCTTCCCTGAATCAACTTCTCGAAGTAGGGTGTTCTGCGTCAAGCGAACTGCCTCAACCAAGGAACGCCGTAGCTGCTCCTCTGGGCCTGTGGCTATTCAAAGCCTGCAGTGCCACAGGAGGAAGGGGACGTACATGGCAGTAAGAACGCAAGCCGACTCTCTCTGGGAGGCACGGTGACTTCAGGCAGGAGGTCCTAGGTGGACTGCGAAGCCGAGGCGTTCTCTGAGTTCAGCTCAGACGAGGGTAATGCGTAAGACTTCGACTCCATGTGGGACGGGCCAGAACGGTGTCCGTGAACGTGTGCGAGTGCTGAGGACCTTAAGCTTCTCCCAAGGAGAGTGCAGCGCTTTTCCCTACGCTGGGCATACACAGAGGGGCTCTAAAGGGCTACGGGCCTGGATGTTGCTTAGCAGACCCAGGTGGGACTGGCGGTACTCAGTGTTCCTGCCGGGAACAGGGGGCCCGCGCCAGCCTCCTAGGTGTCCAGAAAACCCTGCTGCCGTTGAAGGTGCCCAGAGCCGAGGCCTCCGCCTCATGGAAACTGCTGCACGCCTCCGCTTCTGCACCGCCACTCGGGGCCTTATTTCCAGGCCTGTGTTCGTGCTGGGCGTGCCGTTAGCGACACGGCATAGTAAGATGCTGACTTTCTCCTCGGGCAGAGTGACTTCAGGTACGAGGTCCTCGAAGTATTCAAAGCACAGTGTTTTCCCACGGCAGCTCACACAAGGGCCATGACAAAGTCGGACTCACCCGAAATGCTGTCCTGAGGCTGTTCGAGGGCTCTGGAAATGTAGCGCTCCTCGCGGGACGTCCAGTGTGTAGCCCATCGCGCGGCACGCACAGAGGGCCTCTGCGGGTGGGGGGGTTCAACCAATGGGCCTCGAAGTGCTCAGCCGCCCCACAGGGGTCTGGAGGTACTCGGTGAACTTGGAGGGAAAGTGATGCATACCCGAGGGGCCTAGGAGTCCTCCAAAGTGTACTACTTCCTTTAAAACAAAGCCTCTAAGCGACTGAGAACTCATGGAGACAGCTGCCTGCCTCCCTTTCTGCACGGCTACTAGGGGCCTACGCTGGAGGCAACTTGTCACGTTGAGGTTCCCTCTAGCTCTAGAGCTTGGCAGGCGGACCAGAGCCGCGGCCATGGAAGCACCTGGTTTAGACAGAGCAGACTCATAACGTTCCCCGAAGCACTCTGACAGGGCTAACAGGCCTGTCGAGAGCAGGGAATGTCAGGTAGCTTCAAGGCAGCATGAACGCAGCCTTCCAAACGGGAAAGCAAGGCTACTTGCAGCAGGCCCCCGTTTCCGTGGGCGCACTCAGCAGACATCCCCGTGGTTTCTCACAAGCCCAAAGAGACACAGGTCACCCTGAGTTTCCTTCCCTGAATCAACTTCTCGAAGTAGGGTGTTCTGCGTCAAGCGAACTGCCTCAACCAAGGAACGCCGTAGCTGCTCTTCTGGGCCTGTGGCTATTCAAAGCCTGCAGTGCCACAGGAGGAAGGGGACGTACATGGCAGTAAGAACGCAAGCCGACTCTCTCTGGGAGGCACGGTGACTTCAGGCAGGAGGTCCTAGGTGGACTGCGAAGCCGAGGGTTTCTCTGAGTTCAGCTCAGCCGAGGGTAATGCGTAAGACTTCGACGCCATGTGGGACGTGCCAGAACGGTGTCCGTGAACGTGTGCGAGTGCTGAGGACCTTAAGCTGCTCCCAAGGAGAGTGCAGCGCGTTTCCCTACGCTGGGCATACACAGAGGGGCTCTAAAGGGCTACGGGCCTGGATGTTGCTTAGCAGACCCAGGTGGGACTGGCGGTACTCAGTGTTCCTGCCGGGAACAGGGGGCCCGCGCCAGCCTCCTAGGTGTCCAGAAAACCCTGCTGCCGTTGAAGGTGCCCAGAGCCGAGGCCTCCGCCTCATGGAAACTGCTGCACGCCTCCGCTTCTGCACCGCCACTCGGGGCCTTACTTCCAGGCCTGTGTTCGTGCTGGGCGTGCCGTTAGCGACACGGCATGGTAAGATGCTGACTTTCTCCTCGGGCAGAGTGACTTCAGGTACGAGGTCCTCGAAGTATTCAAAGCACAGTGTTTTCCCACGGCAGCTCACACAAGGGCCATGACAAAGTCGGACTCACCCGAAATGCTGTCCTGAGGCTGTTCGAGGGCTCTGGAAATGTAGCGCTCCTCGCGGGACGTCCAGTGTGTAGCCCATCGCGCGGCACGCACAGAGGGCCTCCAGGGGCCGGGGGGGGGGGGGCCGGTCAACCAATGGGCCTCGAAGTGCTCAGCCGCCCCACAGGGGTCTGGAGGTACTCGGTGAACTTGGAGGGAAAGTGATGCATACCCGAGGGGCCTAGGAGTCCTCCAAAGTGTACTACTTCCTTTAAAACAAAGCCTCTAAGCGACTGAGAACTCATGGAGACAGCTGCCTGCCTCCCTTTCTGCACGGCTACTAGGGGCCTACGCTGGAGGCAACTTGTCACGTTGAGGTTCCCTCTAGCTCTAGAGCTTGGCAGGCGGACCAGAGCCGCGGCCATGGAAGCACCTGGTTTAGACAGAGCAGACTCATAACGTTCCCCGAAGCACTCTGACAGGGCTAACAGGCCTGTCGAGAGCAGGGAATGTCAGGTAGCTTCAAGGCAGCATGAACGCAGCCTTCCAAACGGGAAAGCAAGGCTACTTGCAGCAGGCCCCCGTTTCCGTGGGCGCACTCAGCAGACATCCCCGTGGTTTCTCACAAGCCCAAAGAGACACAGGTCACCCTGAGTTTCCTTCCCTGAATCAACTTCTCGAAGTAGGGTGTTCTGCGTCAAGCGAACTGCCTCAACCAAGGAACGTTGTAGCTGCTCCTCTGGGCCTGTGGCTATTCAAAGCCTGCAGTGCCACAGGAGGAAGGGGACGTACATGGCAGTAAGAACGCAAGCCGACTCTCTCTGGGAGGCTCGGTGACTTCAGGCAGGAGGTCCTAGGTGGAATGCGAAGCCGAGGGTTTCTCTGAGTTCAGCTCAGCCGAGGGTAATGCGTAAGACTTCGACGCCATGTGGGACGTGCCAGAACGGTGTCCGTGAACGTGTGCGAGTGCTGAGGACCTTAAGCTGCTCCCAAGGAGAGTGCAGCGCGTTTCTCTACGCTGGGCACAGAGGGGCTCTAAAGGGCTACGGGCCTGGATGTTGCTTAGCAGACCCAGGTGGGCCTGGCGGTACTCAGTGTTCCTGCCGGGAACAGGGGGCCCGCGCCAGCCTCCTAGGTGTCCAGAAAACCCTGCTGCCGTTGAAGGTGCCCAGAGCCGAGGCCTCCGCCTCATGGAAACTGCTGCACGCCTCCGCTTCTGCACCGCCACTCGGGGCCTTACTTCCAGGCCTGTGTTCGTGCTGGGCGTGCCCTTAGCGACACGGCATGGTAAGATGCTGACTTTCTCCTCGGGCAGAGTGACTTCAGGTACGAGGTCCTCGAAGTATTCAAAGCACAGTGTTTTCCCACGGCAGCTCACACAAGGGCCATGACAAAGTCGGACTCACCCGAAATGCTGTCCTGAGGCTGTTCGAGGGCTCTGGAAATGTAGCGCTCCTCGCGGGACGTCCAGTGTGTAGCCCATCGCGCGGCACGCACAGAGGGCCTCCAGGGGCCGGGGGGGGGCCGGTCAACCAATGGGCCTCGAAGTTGCTCAGACGCCCCACAGGGGTCTGGAGGTACTCGGTGAACTTGGAGGGAAAGTGGTGCATACCTGAGAGGCCTAGGAGACCTCCAAAGTGTACTACTTCCTTTAAAATAAAGCCTCTAAGCGACTGAGAACTCATGGAGACAGCTGCCTGCCTCCCTTTCTGCACGGCTACTAGGGGCCTACGCTGGAGGCAACTTGTCACGTTGAGGTTCCCTCTAGCTCTAGAGCTTGTCAGGCGGACCAGAGCCGCGGGCATGGAAGCACCTGGTTTAGACAGAGCAGACTCATAACGTTCCCCGAAGCACTCTGACAGGGCTAACAGGCCTGTCGAGAGCAGGGAATGTCAGGTAGCTTCAAGGCAGCATGAACGCAGCCTTCCAAACGGGAAAGCAAGGCTCCTTGCAGCAGGCCCCCGTTTCCGTGGGAACACTCAGCAGACATCCCCGTGGTTTCTCACAAGCCCAAAGAGACACAGGTCACCCTGAGTTTCCTTCCCTGAATCAACTTCTCGAAGTAGGGTGTTCTGCGTCAAGCGAACTGCCTCAACCAAGGAACGCCGTAGCTGCTCCTCTGGGCCTGTGGCTATTCAAAGCCTGCAGTGCCACAGGAGGAAGGGGACGTACATGGCAGTAAGAATGCAAGCCGACTCTCTCTGGGAGGCACGGTGACTTCAGGCAGGAGGTCCTAGGTGGACTGCGAAGCCGAGGGTTTCTCTGAGTTCAGCTCAGCCGAGGGTAATGCGTAAGACTTCGACGCCATGTGGGACGTGCCAGAACGGTGTCCGTGAACGTGTGCGAGTGCTGAGGACCTTAAGCTGCTCCCAAGGAGAGTGCAGCGCGTTTCTCTACGCTGGGCATACACAGAGGGGCTCTAAAGGGCTACGGGCCTGGATGTTGCTTAGCAGACCCAGGTGGGACTGGCGGTACTCAGTGTTCCTGCCGGGAACAGGGGGCCCGCGCCAGCCTCCTAGGTGTCCAGAAAACCCTGCTGCCGTTGAAGGTGCCCAGAGCCGAGGCCTCTGCCTCATGGAAACTGCTGCACGCCTCCGCTTCTGCACCGCCACTCGGGGCCTTACTTCCAGGCCTGTGTTCGTGCTGGGCGTGCCGTTAGCGACACGGCATGGTAAGATGCTGACTTTCTCCTCGGGCAGAGTGACTTCAGGTACGAGGTCCTCGAAGTATTCAAAGCACAGTGTTTTCCCACGGCAGCTCACACAAGGGCCATGACAAAGTCGGACTCACCCGAAATGCTGTCCTGAGGCTGTTCGAGGGCTCTGGAAATGTAGCGCTCCTCGCGGGACGTCCAGTGTGTAGCCCATCACGCGGCACGCACAGAGGGCCTCCGCGGGTGGGGGGGTTCAACCAATGGGCCTCGAAGTTGCTCAGCCGCCCCACAGGGGTCTGGAGGTACTCGGTGAACTTGGAGGGAAAGTGGTGCATACCTGAGAGGCCTAGGAGACCTCCAAAGTGTACTACTTCCTTTAAAACAAAGCCTCTAAGCGACTGAGAACTCATGGAGACAGCTGCCTGCCTCCCTTTCTGCACGGCTACTAGGGGCCTACGCTGGAGGCAACTTGTCACGTTGAGGTTCCCTCTAGCTCTAGAGCTTGGCAGGCGGACCAGAGCCGCGGCCATGGAAGCACCTGGTTTAGACAGAGCAGACTCATAACGTTCCCCGAAGCACTCTGACAGGGCTAACAGGCCTGTCGAGAGCAGGGAATGTCAGGTAGCTTCAAGGCAGCATGAACGCAGCCTTCCAAACGGGAAAGCAAGGCTACTTGCAGCAGGCCCCCGTTTCCGTGGGCGCACTCAGCAGACATCCCCGTGGTTTCTCACAAGCCCAAAGAGACACAGGTCACCCTGAGTTTCCTTCCCTGAATCAACTTCTCGAAGTAGGGTGTTCTGCGTCAAGCGAACTGCCTCAACCAAGGAACGCTGTAGCTGCTCCTCTGGGCCTGTGGCTATTCAAAGCCTGCAGTGCCACAGGAGGAAGGGGACGTACATGGCAGTAAGAACGCAAGCCGACTCTCTCTGGGAGGCTCGGTGACTTCAGGCAGGAGGTCCTAGGTGGAATGCGAAGCCGAGGGTTTCTCTGAGTTCAGCTCAGCCGAGGGTAATGCGTAAGACTTCGACGCCATGTGGGACGTGCCAGAACGGTGTCCGTGAACGTGTGCGAGTGCTGAGGACCTTAAGCTGCTCCCAAGGAGAGTGCAGCGCGTTTCCCTACGCTGGGCATACACAGAGGGGCTCTAAAGGGCTACGGGCCTGGATGTTGCTTAGCAGACCCAGGTGGGACTGGCGGTACTCAGTGTTCCTGCCGGGAACAGGGGGCCCGCGCCAGCCTCCTAGGTGTCCAGAAAACCCTGCTGCCGTTGAAGGTGCCCAGAGCCGAGGCCTCCGCCTCATGGAAACTGCTGCACGCCTCCGCTTCTGCACCGCCACTCGGGGCCTTACTTCCAGGCCTGTGTTCGTGCTGGGCGTGCCGTTAGCGACACGGCATGGTAAGATGCTGACTTTCTCCTCGGGCAGAGTGACTTCAGGTACGAGGTCCTCGAAGTATTCAAAGCACAGTGTTTTCCCACGGCAGCTCACACAAGGGCCATGACAAAGTCGGACTCACCCGAAATGCTGTGCTGAGGCTGTTCGAGGGCTCTGGAAATGTAGCGCTCCTCGCGGGACGTCCAGTGTGTAGCCCATCGCGCGGCACGCACAGA
The DNA here is from genome assembly GCF_964374135.1 of Grampus griseus. Taxonomy (NCBI): domain Eukaryota; kingdom Metazoa; phylum Chordata; class Mammalia; order Artiodactyla; family Delphinidae; genus Grampus; species Grampus griseus. Next base: position 144,222 of record NW_028132952.1, on the reverse strand, counting down.
GGGCCTCCAGGGGCCGGGGGGGGGTGGCCGGTCAACCAATGGGCCTCGAAGTGCTCAGCCGCCCCACAGGGGTCTGGAGGTACTCGGTGAACTTGGAGGGAAAGTGATGCATACCCGAGGGGCCTAGGAGTCCTCCAAAGTGTACTACTTCCTTTAAAACAAAGCCTCTAAGCGACTGAGAACTCATGGAGACAGCTGCCTGCCTCCCTTTCTGCACGGCTACTAGGGGCCTACGCTGGAGGCAACTTGTCACGTTGAGGTTCCCTCTAGCTCTAGAGCTTGGCAGGCGGACCAGAGCCGCGGCCATGGAAGCACCTGGTTTAGACAGAGCAGACTCATAACGTTCCCCGAAGCACTCTGACAGGGCTAACAGGCCTGTCGAGAGCAGGGAATGTCAGGTAGCTTCAAGGCAGCATGAACGCAGCCTTCCAAACGGGAAAGCAAGGCTACTTGCAGCAGGCCCCCGTTTCCGTGGGCGCACTCAGCAGACATCCCCGTGGTTTCTCACAAGCCCAAAGAGACACAGGTTACCCTGAGTTTCCTTCCCTGAATCAACTTCTCGAAGTAGGGTGTTCTGCGTCAAGCGAACTGCCTCAACCAAGGAACGTTGTAGCTGCTCCTCTGGGCCTGTGGCTATTCAAAGCCTGCAGTGCCACAGGAGGAAGGGGACGTACATGGCAGTAAGAACGCAAGCCGACTCTCTCTGGGAGGCTCGGTGACTTCAGGCAGGAGGTCCTAGGTGGAATGCGAAGCCGAGGGTTTCTCTGAGTTCAGCTCAGCCGAGGGTAATGCGTAAGACTTCGACGCCATGTGGGACGTGCCAGAACGGTGTCCGTGAACGTGTGCGAGTGCTGAGGACCTTAAGCTGCTCCCAAGGAGAGTGCAGCGCGTTTCTCTACGCTGGGCACAGAGGGGCTCTAAAGGGCTACGGGCCTGGATGTTGCTTAGCAGACCCAGGTGGGCCTGGCGGTACTCAGTGTTCCTGCCGGGAACAGGGGGCCCGCGCCAGCCTCCTAGGTGTCCAGAAAACCCTGCTGCCGTTGAAGGTGCCCAGAGCCGAGGCCTCCGCCTCATGGAAACTGCTGCACGCCTCCGCTTCTGCACCGCCACTCGGGGCCTTACTTCCAGGCCTGTGTTCGTGCTGGGCGTGCCCTTAGCGACACGGCATGGTAAGATGCTGACTTTCTCCTCGGGCAGAGTGACTTCAGGTACGAGGTCCTCGAAGTATTCAAAGCACAGTGTTTTCCCACGGCAGCTCACACAAGGGCCATGACAAAGTCGGACTCACCCGAAATGCTGTCCTGAGGCTGTTCGAGGGCTCTGGAAATGTAGCGCTCCTCGCGGGACGTCCAGTGTGTAGCCCATCGCGCGGCACGCACAGAGGGCCTCCAGGGGCCGGGGGGGGGCCGGTCAACCAATGGGCCTCGAAGTTGCTCAGACGCCCCACAGGGGTCTGGAGGTACTCGGTGAACTTGGAGGGAAAGTGGTGCATACCTGAGAGGCCTAGGAGACCTCCAAAGTGTACTACTTCCTTTAAAATAAAGCCTCTAAGCGACTGAGAACTCATGGAGACAGCTGCCTGCCTCCCTTTCTGCACGGCTACTAGGGGCCTACGCTGGAGGCAACTTGTCACGTTGAGGTTCCCTCTAGCTCTAGAGCTTGTCAGGCGGACCAGAGCCGCGGGCATGGAAGCACCTGGTTTAGACAGAGCAGACTCATAACGTTCCCCGAAGCACTCTGACAGGGCTAACAGGCCTGTCGAGAGCAGGGAATGTCAGGTAGCTTCAAGGCAGCATGAACGCAGCCTTCCAAACGGGAAAGCAAGGCTCCTTGCAGCAGGCCCCCGTTTCCGTGGGAACACTCAGCAGACATCCCCGTGGTTTCTCACAAGCCCAAAGAGACACAGGTCACCCTGAGTTTCCTTCCCTGAATCAACTTCTCGAAGTAGGGTGTTCTGCGTCAAGCGAACTGCCTCAACCAAGGAACGCCGTAGCTGCTCCTCTGGGCCTGTGGCTATTCAAAGCCTGCAGTGCCACAGGAGGAAGGGGACGTACATGGCAGTAAGAATGCAAGCCGACTCTCTCTGGGAGGCACGGTGACTTCAGGCAGGAGGTCCTAGGTGGACTGCGAAGCCGAGGGTTTCTCTGAGTTCAGCTCAGCCGAGGGTAATGCGTAAGACTTCGACGCCATGTGGGACGTGCCAGAACGGTGTCCGTGAACGTGTGCGAGTGCTGAGGACCTTAAGCTGCTCCCAAGGAGAGTGCAGCGCGTTTCTCTACGCTGGGCATACACAGAGGGGCTCTAAAGGGCTACGGGCCTGGATGTTGCTTAGCAGACCCAGGTGGGACTGGCGGTACTCAGTGTTCCTGCCGGGAACAGGGGGCCCGCGCCAGCCTCCTAGGTGTCCAGAAAACCCTGCTGCCGTTGAAGGTGCCCAGAGCCGAGGCCTCCGCCTCATGGAAACTGCTGCACGCCTCCGCTTCTGCACCGCCACTCGGGGCCTTACTTCCAGGCCTGTGTTCGTGCTGGGCGTGCCGTTAGCGACACGGCATGGTAAGATGCTGACTTTCTCCTCGGGCAGAGTGACTTCAGGTACGAGGTCCTCGAAGTATTCAAAGCACAGTGTTTTCCCACGGCAGCTCACACAAGGGCCATGACAAAGTCGGACTCACCCGAAATGCTGTCCTGAGGCTGTTCGAGGGCTCTGGAAATGTAGCGCTCCTCGCGGGACGTCCAGTGTGTAGCCCATCGCGCGGCACGCACAGAGGGCCTCCGCGGGTGGGGGGGTTCAACCAATGGGCCTCGAAGTTGCTCAGCCGCCCCACAGGGGTCTGGAGGTACTCGGTGAACTTGGAGGGAAAGTGGTGCATACCTGAGAGGCCTAGGAGACCTCCAAAGTGTACTACTTCCTTTAAAACAAAGCCTCTAAGCGACTGAGAACTCATGGAGACAGCTGCCTGCCTCCCTTTCTGCACGGCTACTAGGGGCCTACGCTGGAGGCAACTTGTCACGTTGAGGTTCCCTCTAGCTCTAGAGCTTGGCAGGCGGACCAGAGCCGCGGCCATGGAAGCACCTGGTTTAGACAGAGCAGACTCATAACGTTCCCCGAAGCACTCTGACAGGGCTAACAGGCCTGTCGAGAGCAGGGAATGTCAGGTAGCTTCAAGGCAGCATGAACGCAGCCTTCCAAACGGGAAAGCAAGGCTACTTGCAGCAGGCCCCCGTTTCCGTGAGCGCACTCAGCAGACATCCCCGTGGTTTCTCACAAGCCCAAAGAGACACAGGTCACCCTGAGTTTCCTTCCCTGAATCAACTTCTCGAAGTAGGGTGTTCTGCGTCAAGCGAACTGCCTCAACCAAGGAACGCTGTAGCTGCTCCTCTGGGCCTGTGGCTATTCAAAGCCTGCAGTGCCACAGGAGGAAGGGGACGTACATGGCAGTAAGAACGCAAGCCGACTCTCTCTGGGAGGCTCGGTGACTTCAGGCAGGAGGTCCTAGGTGGAATGCGAAGCCGAGGGTTTCTCTGAGTTCAGCTCAGCCGAGGGTAATGTGTAAGACTTCGACGCCATGTGGGACGTGCCAGAACGGTGTCCGTGAACGGGTGCGAGTGCTGAGGACCTTAAGCTGCTCCCAAGGAGAGTGCAGCGCGTTTCCCTACGCTGGGCATACACAGAGGGGCTCTAAAGTGCTACGGGCCTGGATGTTGCTTAGCAGACCCAGGTGGGCCTGGCGGTACTCAGTGTTCCTGCCAGGAACAGGGGGCCCGCGCCAGCCTCCTAGGTGTCCAGAAAACCCTGCTGCCGTTGAAGGTGCCCAGAGCCGAGGCCTCCGCCTCATGGAAACTGCTGCACGCCTCCGCTTCTGCACCGCCACTCGGGGCCTTACTTCCAGGCCTGTGTTCGTGCTGGGCGTGCCGTTAGCGACACGGCATGGTAAGATGCTGACTTTCTCCTCGGGCAGAGTGACTTCAAGTACGAGGTCCTCGAAGTATTCAAAGCACAGTGTTTTCCCACGGCAGCTCACACAAGGGCCATGACAAAGTCGGACTCATCCGAAATGCTGTCCTGAGGCTGTTCGATGGCTCTGGAAATGTAGCGCTCCTCGAGGGACGTCCAGTGTGTAGCCCATCGCCCGGCACGCACAGAGGGCCTCCAGGGGCCGGGGGGGGGCGGTCAACCAATGGGCCTCGAAGTTGCTCAGCCGCCCCACAGGGGTCTGGAGGTACTCGGTGAACTTGGAGGGAAAGTGGTGCATACCTGAGAGGCCTAGGAGACCTCCAAAGTGTACTACTTCCTTTAAAATAAAGCCTCTAAGCGACTGAGAACTCATGGAGACAGCTGCCTGCCTCCCTTTTCTGCACGGCTACTAGGGGCCTACGCTGGAAGCAACTTGTCACGTTGAGGTTCCCTCTAGCTCTAGAGCTTGTCAGGCGGACCAGAGCCGCGGCCATGGAAGCACCTGGTTTAGACAGAGCAGACTCATAACGTTCCCCGAAGCACTCTGACAGGGCTAACAGGCCTGTCGAGAGCAGGGAATGTCAGGTAGCTTCAAGGCAGCATGAACGCAGCCTTCCAAACGGGAAAGCAAGGCTACTTGCAGCAGGCCCCCGTTTCTGTGGGCGCACTCAGCAGACATCCCCGTGGTTTCTCACAAGCCCAAAGAGACACAGGTCACCCTGAGTTTCCTTCCCTGAATCAACTTCTCGAAGTAGGGTGTTCTGCGTCAAGCGAACTGCCTCAACCAAGGAACGCCGTAGCTGCTCCTCTGGGCCTGTGGCTATTCAAAGCCTGCAGTGCCACAGGAGGAAGGGGACGTACATGGCAGTAAGAACGCAAGCCGACTCTCTCTGGGAGGCACGGTGACTTCAGGCAGGAGGTCCTAGGTGGAATGCGAAGCCGAGGGTTTCTCTGAGTTCAGCTCAGCCGAGGGTAATGCGTAAGACTTCGACGCCATGTGGGACGTGCCAGAACGGTGTCCGTGAACGTGTGCGAGTGCTGAGGACCTTAAGCTGCTCCCAAGGAGAGTGTAGCGCGTTTCTCTACGCTGGGCATACACAGAGGGGCTCTAAAGGCCTACTGGCCTGGATGTTGCTTAGCAGACCCAGGTGGGACTGGCGGTACTCAGTGTTCCTGCCGGGAACAGGGGGCCCGCGCCAGCCTCCTAGGTGTCCAGAAAACCCTGCTGCCGTTGAAGGTGCCCAGAGCCGAGGCCTCCGCCTCATGGAAACTGCTGCACGCCTCCGCTTCTGCACCGCCACTCGGGGCCTTACTTCCAGGCCTGTGTTCGTGCTGGGCGTGCCGTTAGCGACACGGCATGGTAAGATGCTGACTTTCTCCTCGGGCAGAGTGACTTCAGGTACGAGGTCCTCGAAGTATTCAAAGCACAGTGTTTTCCCACGGCAGCTCACACAAGGACCATGACAAAGTCGGACTCACCCGAAATGCTGTCCTGAGGCTGTTCGAGGGCTCTGGAAATGTAGCGCTCCTCGCGGGACGTCCAGTGTGTAGCCCATCGCGCGGCACGGACAGAGGGCCTCCGCGAGTGGGGGGGTTCAACCAATGGGCCTCGAAGTGCTCAGCCGCCCCACAGGGGTCTGGAGGTACTCTGTGAACTTGGAGGGAAAGTGATGCATACCCGAGGGGCCTAGGAGTCCTCCAAAGTGTACTACTTCCTTTAAAACAAAGCCTCTAAGCGACTGAGAACTCATGGAGACAGCTGCCTGCCTCCCTTTCTGCACGGCTACTAGGGGCCTACGCTGGAGGCAACTTGTCACGTTGAGGTTCCCTCTAGCTCTAGAGCTTGTCAGGCGGACCAGAGCCGCGGCCATGGAAGCACCTGGTTTAGACAGAGCAGACTCATAACGTTCCCCGAAGCACTCTGACAGGGCTAACAGGCCTGTCGAGAGCAGGGAATGTCAGGTAGCTTCAAGGCAGCATGAACGCAGCCTTCCAAACGGGAAAGCAAGGCTACTTGCAGCAGGCCCCCGTTTCCGTGGGCGCACTCAGCAGACATCCCCGTGGTTTCTCACAAGCCCAAAGAGACACAGGTCACCCTGAGTTTCCTTCCCTGAATCAACTTCTCGAAGTAGGGTGTTCTGCGTCAAGCGAACTGCCTCAACCAAGGAACGCCGTAGCTGCTCCTCTGGGCCTGTGGCTATTCAAAGCCTCCAGTGCCACAGGAGGAAGGGGACGTACATGGCAGTAAGAACGCAAGCCGACTCTCTCTGGGAGGCACGGTGACTTCAGGCAGGAGGTCCTAGGTGGACTGCGAAGCCGAGGGTTTCTCTGAGTTCAGCTCAGCCGAGGGTAATGCGTAAGACTTCGACGCCATGTGGGACGTGCCAGAACGGTGTCCGTGAACGTGTGCGAGTGCTGAGGACCTTAAGCTGCTCCCAAGGAGAGTGCAGCGCGTTTCCCTACGCTGGGCATACACAGAGGGGCTCTAAAGGGCTACGGGCCTGGATGTTGCTTAGCAGACCCAGGTGGGACTGGCGGTACTCAGTGTTCCTGCCGGGAACAGGGGGCCCGCGCCAGCCTCCTAGGTGTCCAGAAAACCCTGCTGCCGTTGAAGGTGCCCAGAGCCGAGGCCTCCGCCTCATGGAAACTGCTGCACGCCTCCGCTTCTGCACCGCCACTCGGGGCCTTACTTCCAGGCCTGTGTTCGTGCTGGGCGTGCCGTTAGCGACACGGCATGGTAAGATGCTGACTTTCTCCTCGGGCAGAGTGACTTCAGGTACGAGGTCCTCGAAGTATTCAAAGCACAGTGTTTTCCCACGGCAGCTCACACAAGGGCCATGACAAAGTCGGACTCACCCGAAATGCTGTCCTGAGGCTGTTCGAGGGCTCTGGAAATGTAGCGCTCCTCGCGGGACGTCCAGTGTGTAGCCCATCGCGCGGCACGGACAGAGGGCCTCCGCGGGTGGGGGGGTTCAACCAATGGGCCTCGAAGTGCTCAGCCGCCCCACAGGGGTCTGGAGGTACTCGGTGAACTTGGAGGGAAAGTGATGCATACCCGAGGGGCCTAGGAGTCCTCCAAAGTGTACTACTTCCTTTAAAACAAAGCCTCTAAGCGACTGAGAACTCATGGAGACAGCTGCCTGCCTCCCTTTCTGCACGGCTACTAGGGGCCTACGCTGGAGGCAACTTGTCACGTTGAGGTTCCCTCTAGCTCTAGAGCTTGGCAGGCGGACCAGAGCCGCGGCCATGGAAGCACCTGGTTTAGACAGAGCAGACTCATAACGTTCCCCGAAGCACTCTGACAGGGCTAACAGGCCTGTCGAGAGCAGGGAATGTCAGGTAGCTTCAAGGCAGCATGAACGCAGCCTTCCAAACGGGAAAGCAAGGCTACTTGCAGCAGGCCCCCGTTTCCATGGGCGCACTCAGCAGACATCCCCGTGGTTTCTCACAAGCCCAAAGAGACACAGGTCACCCTGAGTTTCCTTCCCTGAATCAACTTCTCGAAGTAGGGTGTTCTGCATCAAGCGAACTGCTTCAACCAAGGAACGCCGTAGCTGCTCCTCTGGGCCTGTGGCTATTCAAAGCCTGCAGTGCCACAGGAGGAAGGGGACGTACATGGCAGTAAGAACGCAAGCCGACTCTCTCTGGGAGGCACGGTGACTTCAGGCAGGAGGTCCTAGGTGGACTGCGAAGCCGAGGGTTTCTCTGAGTTCAGCTCAGCCGAGGGTAATGCGTAAGACTTCGACGCCATGTGGGACGTGCCAGAACGGTGTCCGTGAACGTGTGCGAGTGCTGAGGACCTTAAGCTGCTCCCAAGGAGAGTGCAGCGCGTTTCCCTACGCTGGGCATACACAGAGGGGCTCTAAAGGGCTACGGGCCTGGATGTTGCTTAGCAGACCCAGGTGGGACTGGCGGTACTCAGTGTTCCTGCCGGGAACAGGGGGCCCGCGCCAGCCTCCTAGGTGTCCAGAAAACCCTGCTGCCGTTGAAGGTGCCCAGAGCCGAGGCCTCCGCCTCATGGAAACTGCTGCACGCCTCCGCTTCTGCACCGCCACTCGGGGCCTTACTTCCAGGCCTGTGTTCGTGCTGGGCGTGCCGTTAGCGACACGGCATGGTAAGATGCTGACTTTCTCCTCGGGCAGAGTGACTTCAGGTACCAGGTCCTCGAAGTATTCAAAGCACAGTGTTTTCCCACGGCAGCTCACACAAGGGCCATGACAAAGTCGGACTCACCCGAAATGCTGTCCTGAGGCTGTTCGAGGGCTCTGGAAATGTAGCGCTCCTCGCGGGACGTCCAGTGTGTAGCCCATCGCGCGGCACGCACAGAGGGGCTCCGCGGGTGGGGGGGTTCAACCAATGGGCCTCGAAGTGCTCAGCCGCCCCACAGGGGTCTGGAGGTACTCGGTGAACTTGGAGGGAAAGTGATGCATACCCGAGGGGCCTAGGAGTCCTCCAAAGTGTACTACTTCCTTTAACACAAAGCCTCTAAGCGACTGAGAACTCATGGAGACAGCTGCCTGCCTCCCTTTCTGCACGGCTACTAGGGGCCTACGCTGGAGGCAACTTGTCACGTTGAGGTTCCCTCTAGCTCTAGAGCTTGGCAGGCGGACCAGAGCCGCGGCCATGGAAGCACCTGGTTTAGACAGAGCAGACTCATAACGTTCCCCGAAGCACTCTGACAGGGCTAACAGGCCTGTCGAGAGCAGGGAATGTCAGGTAGCTTCAAGGCAGCATGAACGCAGCCTTCCAAACGGGAAAGCAAGGCTACTTGCAGCAGGCCCCCGTTTCCGTGGGCGCACTCAGCAGACATCCCCGTGGTTTCTCACAAGCCCAAAGAGACACAGGTCACCCTGAGTTTCCTTCCCTGAATCAACTTCTCGAAGTAGGGTGTTCTGCGTCAAGCGAACTGCCTCAACCAAGGAACGCCGTAGCTGCTCCTCTGGGCCTGTGGCTATTCAAAGCCTGCAGTGCCACAGGAGGAAGGGGACGTACATGGCAGTAAGAACGCAAGCCGATTCTCTCTGGGAGGCACGGTGACTTCAGGCAGGAGGTCCTAGGTGGACTGCGAAGCCGAGGGTTTCTCTGAGTTCAGCTCAGCCGAGGGTAATGCGTAAGACTTCGACGCCATGTGGGACGTGCCAGAACGGTGTCCGTGAACGTGTGCGAGTGCTGAGGACCTTAAGCTGCTCCCAAGGAGAGTGCAGCGCGTTTCCCTACGCTGGGCATACACAGAGGGGCTCTAAAGGGCTACGGGCCTGGATGTTGCTTAGCAGACCCAGGTGGGACTGGCGGTACTCAGTGTTCCTGCCGGGAACAGGGGGCCCGCGCCAGCCTCCTAGGTGTCCAGAAAACCCTGCTGCCGTTGAAGGTGCCCAGAGCCGAGGCCTCCGCCTCATGGAAACTGCTGCACGCCTCCGCTTCTGCACCGCCACTCGGGGCCTTACTTCCAGGCCTGTGTTCGTGCTGGGCGTGCCGTTAGCGACACGGCATGGTAAGATGCTGACTTTATCCTCGGGCAGAGTGACTTCAGGTACGAGGTCCTCGAAGTATTCAAAGCACAGTGTTTTCCCACGGCAGCTCACACAAGGGCCATGACAAAGTCGGACTCACCCGAAATGCTGTCCTGAGGCTGTTCGAGGGCTCTGGAAATGTAGCGCTCCTCGCGGGACGTCCAGTGTGTAGCCCATCGCGCGGCACGCACAGAGGGCCTCCAGGGGCCGGGGGGGGGGGGGCCGGTCAACCAATGGGCCTCGAAGTGCTCAGCCGCCCCACAGGGGTCTGGAGGTACTCGGTGAACTTGGAGGGAAAGTGATGCATACCCGAGGGGCCTAGGAGTCCTCCAAAGTGTACTACTTCCTTTAAAACAAAGCCTCTAAGCGACTGAGAACTCATGGAGACAGCTGCCTGCCTCCCTTTCTGCACGGCTACTAGGGGCCTACGCTGGAGGCAACTTGTCACGTTGAGGTTCCCTCTAGCTCTAGAGCTTGGCAGGCGGACCAGAGCCGCGGCCATGGAAGCACCTGGTTTAGACAGAGCAGACTCATAACGTTCCCCGAAGCACTCTGACAGGGCTAACAGGCCTGTCGAGAGCAGGGAATGTCAGGTAGCTTCAAGGCAGCATGAATGCAGCCTTCCAAACGGGAAAGCAAGGCTACTTGCAGCAGGCCCCCGTTTCCGTGGGCGCACTCAGCAGACATCCCCGTGGTTTCTCACAAGCCCAAAGAGACACAGGTCACCCTGAGTTTCCTTCCCTGAATCAACTTCTCGAAGTAGGGTGTTCTGCATCAAGCGAACTGCTTCAACCAAGGAACGCCGTAGCTGCTCCTCTGGGCCTGTGGCTATTCAAAGCCTGCAGTGCCACAGGAGGAAGGGGACGTACATGGCAGTAAGAACGCAAGCCGACTCTCTCTGGGAGGCACGGTGACTTCAGGCAGGAGGTCCTAGGTGGACTGCGAAGCCGAGGGTTTCTCTGAGTTCAGCTCAGCCGAGGGTAATGCGTAAGACTTCGACGCCATGTGGGACGTGCCAGAACGGTGTCCGTGAACGTGTGCGAGTGCTGAGGACCTTAAGCTGCTCCCAAGGAGAGTGCAGCGCGTTTCCCTACGCTGGGCATACACAGAGGGGCTCTAAAGGGCTACGGGCCTGGATGTTGCTTAGCAGACCCAGGTGGGACTGGCGGTACTCAGTGTTCCTGCCGGGAACAGGGGGCCCGCGCCAGCCTCCTAGGTGTCCAGAAAACCCTGCTGCCGTTGAAGGTGCCCAGAGCCGAGGCCTCCGCCTCATGGAAACTGCTGCACGCCTCCGCTTCTGCACCGCCACTCGGGGCCTTACTTCCAGGCCTGTGTTCGTGCTGGGCGTGCCGTTAGCGACACGGCATGGTAAGATGCTGACTTTATCCTCGGGCAGAGTGACTTCAGGTACGAGGTCCTCGAAGTATTCAAAGCACAGTGTTTTCCCACGGCAGCTCACACAAGGGCCATGACAAAGTCGGACTCACCCGAAATGCTGTCCTGAGGCTGTTCGAGGGCTCTGGAAATGTAGCGCTCCTCGCGGGACGTCCAGTGTGTAGCCCATCGCGCGGCACGGACAGAGGGCCTCCGCGGGTGGGGGGGTTCAACCAATGGGCCTCGAAGTGCTCAGCCGCCCCACAGGGGTCTGGAGGTACTCGGTGAACTTGGAGGGAAAGTGATGCATACCCGAGGGGCCTAGGAGTCCTCCAAAGTGTACTACTTCCTTTAAAACAAAGCCTCTAAGCGACTGAGAACTCATGGAGACAGCTGCCTGCCTCCCTTTCTGCACGGCTACTAGGGGCCTACGCTGGAGGCAACTTGTCACGTTGAGGTTCCCTCTAGCTCTAGAGCTTGGCAGGCGGACCAGAGCCGCGGCCATGGAAGCACCTGGTTTAGACAGAGCAGACTCATAACGTTCCCCGAAGCACTCTGACAGGGCTAACAGGCCTGTCGAGAGCAGGGAATGTCAGGTAGCTTCAAGGCAGCATGAACGCAGCCTTCCAAACGGGAAAGCAAGGCTACTTGCAGCAGGCCCCCGTTTCCATGGGCGCACTCAGCAGACATCCCCGTGGTTTCTCACAAGCCCAAAGAGACACAGGTCACCCTGAGTTTCCTTCCCTGAATCAACTTCTCGAAGTAGGGTGTTCTGCATCAAGCGAACTGCTTCAACCAAGGAACGCCGTAGCTGCTCCTCTGGGCCTGTGGCTATTCAAAGCCTGCAGTGCCACAGGAGGAAGGGGACGTACATGGCAGTAAGAACGCAAGCCGACTCTCTCTGGGAGGCACGGTGACTTCAGGCAGGAGGTCCTAGGTGGACTGCGAAGCCGAGGGTTTCTCTGAGTTCAGCTCAGCCGAGGGTAATGCGTAAGACTTCGACGCCATGTGGGACGTGCCAGAACGGTGTCCGTGAACGTGTGCGAGTGCTGAGGACCTTAAGCTGCTCCCAAGGAGAGTGCAGCGCGTTTCCCTACGCTGGGCATACACAGAGGGGCTCTAAAGGGCTACGGGCCTGGATGTTGCTTAGCAGACCCAGGTGGGACTGGCGGTACTCAGTGTTCCTGCCGGGAACAGGGGGCCCGCGCCAGCCTCCTAGGTGTCCAGAAAACCCTGCTGCCGTTGAAGGTGCCCAGAGCCGAGGCCTCCGCCTCATGGAAACTGCTGCACGCCTCCGCTTCTGCACCGCCACTCGGGGCCTTACTTCCAGGCCTGTGTTCGTGCTGGGCGTGCCGTTAGCGACACGGCATGGTAAGATGCTGACTTTATCCTCGGGCAGAGTGACTTCAGGTACGAGGTCCTCGAAGTATTCAAAGCACAGTGTTTTCCCACGGCAGCTCACACAAGGGCCATGACAAAGTCGGACTCACCCGAAATGCTGTCCTGAGGCTGTTCGAGGGCTCTGGAAATGTAGCGCTCCTCGCGGGACGTCCAGTGTGTAGCCCATCGCGCGGCACGCACAGAGGGCTTCCAGGGGCCGGGGGGGGGGGGGCCGGTCAACCAATGGGCCTCGAAGTGCTCAGCCGCCCCACAGGGGTCTGGAGGTACTCGGTGAACTTGGAGGGAAAGTGATGCATACCCGAGGGGCCTAGGAGTCCTCCAAAGTGTACTACTTCCTTTAAAACAAAGCCTCTAAGCGACTGAGAACTCATGGAGACAGCTGCCTGCCTCCCTTTCTGCACGGCTACTAGGGGCCTACGCTGGAGGCAACTTGTCACGTTGAGGTTCCCTCTAGCTCTAGAGCTTGGCAGGCGGACCAGAGCCGCGGCCATGGAAGCACCTGGTTTAGACAGAGCAGACTCATAACGTTCCCCGAAGCACTCTGACAGGGCTAACAGGCCTGTCGAGAGCAGGGAATGTCAGGTAGCTTCAAGGCAGCATGAATGCAGCCTTCCAAACGGGAAAGCAAGGCTACTTGCAGCAGGCCCCCGTTTCCGTGGGCGCACTCAGCAGACATCCCCGTGGTTTCTCACAAGCCCAAAGAGACACAGGTCACCCTGAGTTTCCTTCCCTGAATCAACTTCTCGAAGTAGGGTGTTCTGCATCAAGCGAACTGCTTCAACCAAGGAACGCCGTAGCTGCTCCTCTGGGCCTGTGGCTATTCAAAGCCTGCAGTGCCACAGGAGGAAGGGGACGTACATGGCAGTAAGAACGCAAGCCGACTCTCTCTGGGAGGCACGGTGACTTCAGGCAGGAGGTCCTAGGTGGACTGCGAAGCCGAGGGTTTCTCTGAGTTCAGCTCAGCCGAGGGTAATGCGTAAGACTTCGACGCCATGTGGGACGTGCCAGAACGGTGTCCGTGAACGTGTGCGAGTGCTGAGGACCTTAAGCTGCTCCCAAGGAGAGTGCAGCGCGTTTCCCTACGCTGGGCATACACAGAGGGGCTCTAAAGGGCTACGGGCCTGGATGTTGCTTAGCAGACCCAGGTGGGACTGGCGGTACTCAGTGTTCCTGCCGGGAACAGGAGGCCCGCGCCAGCCTCCTAGGTGTCCAGAAAACCCTGCTGCCGTTGAAGGTGCCCAGAGCCGAGGCCTCCGCCTCATGGAAACTGCTGCACGCCTCCGCTTCTGCACCGCCACTCGGGGCCTTACTTCCAGGCCTGTGTTCGTGCTGGGCGTGCCGTTAGCGACACGGCATGGTAAGATGCTGACTTTATCCTCGGGCAGAGTGACTTCAGGTACGAGGTCCTCGAAGTATTCAAAGCACAGTGTTTTCCCACGGCAGCTCACACAAGGGCCATGACAAAGTCGGACTCACCCGAAATGCTGTCCTGAGGCTGTTCGAGGGCTCTGGAAATGTAGCGCTCCTCGCGGGACGTCCAGTGTGTAGCCCATCGCGCGGCACGGACAGAGGGCCTCCGCGGGTGGGGGGGTTCAACCAATGGGCCTCGAAGTGCTCAGCCGCCCCACAGGGGTCTGGAGGTACTCGGTGAACTTGGAGGGAAAGTGATGCATACCCGAGGGGCCTAGGAGTCCTCCAAAGTGTACTACTTCCTTTAAAACAAAGCCTCTAAGCGACTGAGAACTCATGGAGACAGCTGCCTGCCTCCCTTTCTGCACGGCTACTAGGGGCCTACGCTGGAGGCAACTTGTCACGTTGAGGTTCCCTCTAGCTCTAGAGCTTGGCAGGCGGACCAGAGCCGCGGCCATGGAAGCACCTGGTTTAGACAGAGCAGACTCATAACGTTCCCCGAAGCACTCTGACAGGGCTAACAGGCCTGTCGAGAGCAGGGAATGTCAGGTAGCTTCAAGGCAGCATGAACGCAGCCTTCCAAACGGGAAAGCAAGGCTACTTGCAGCAGGCCCCCGTTTCCATGGGCGCACTCAGCAGACATCCCCGTGGTTTCTCACAAGCCCAAAGAGACACAGGTCACCCTGAGTTTCCTTCCCTGAATCAACTTCTCGAAGTAGGGTGTTCTGCATCAAGCGAACTGCTTCAACCAAGGAACGCCGTAGCTGCTCCTCTGGGCCTGTGGCTATTCAAAGCCTGCAGTGCCACAGGAGGAAGGGGACGTACATGGCAGTAAGAACGCAAGCCGACTCTCTCTGGGAGGCACGGTGACTTCAGGCAGGAGGTCCTAGGTGGACTGCGAAGCCGAGGGTTTCTCTGAGTTCAGCTCAGCCGAGGGTAATGCGTAAGACTTCGACGCCATGTGGGACGTGCCAGAACGGTGTCCGTGAACGTGTGCGAGTGCTGAGGACCTTAAGCTGCTCCCAAGGAGAGTGCAGCGCGTTTCCCTACGCTGGGCATACACAGAGGGGCTCTAAAGGGCTACGGGCCTGGATGTTGCTTAGCAGACCCAGGTGGGACTGGCGGTACTCAGTGTTCCTGCCGGGAACAGGGGGCCCGCGCCAGCCTCCTAGGTGTCCAGAAAACCCTGCTGCCGTTGAAGGTGCCCAGAGCCGAGGCCTCCGCCTCATGGAAACTGCTGCACGCCTCCGCTTCTGCACCGCCACTCGGGGCCTTACTTCCAGGCCTGTGTTCGTGCTGGGCGTGCCGTTAGCGACACGGCATGGTAAGATGCTGACTTTCTCCTCGGGCAGAGTGACTTCAGGTACGAGGTCCTCGAAGTATTCAAAGCACAGTGTTTTCCCACGGCAGCTCACACAAGGGCCATGACAAAGTCGGACTCACCCGAAATGCTGTCCTGAGGCTGTTCGAGGGCTCTGGAAATGTAGCGCTCCTCGCGGGACGTCCAGTGTGTAGCCCATCGCGCGGCACGCACAGAGGGCCTCCGCGGGTGGGGGGGTTCAACCAATGGGCCTCGAAGTGCTCAGCCGCCCCACAGGGGTCTGGAGGTACTCGGTGAACTTGGAGGGAAAGTGATGCATACCCGAGGGGCCTAGGAGTCCTCCAAAGTGTACTACTTCCTTTAACACAAAGCCTCTAAGCGACTGAGAACTCATGGAGACAGCTGCCTGCCTCCCTTTCTGCACGGCTACTAGGGGCCTACGCTGGAGGCAACTTGTCACGTTGAGGTTCCCTCTAGCTCTAGAGCTTGGCAGGCGGACCAGAGCCGCGGCCATGGAAGCACCTGGTTTAGACACAGCAGACTCATAACGTTCCCCGAAGCACTCTGACAGGGCTAACAGGCCTGTCGAGAGCAGGGAATGTCAGGTAGCTTCAAGGCAGCATGAACGCAGCCTTCCAAACGGGAAAGCAAGGCTACTTGCAGCAGGCCCCCGTTTCCGTGGGCGCACTCAGCAGACATCCCCGTGGTTTCTCACAAGCCCAAAGAGACACAGGTCACCCTGAGTTTCCTTCCCTGAATCAACTTCTCGAAGTAGGGTGTTCTGCGTCAAGCGAACTGCCTCAACCAAGGAACGCCGTAGCTGCTCCTCTGGGCCTGTGGCTATTCAAAGCCTGCAGTGCCACAGGAGGAAGGGGACGTACATGGCAGTCAGAACGCAAGCCGACTCTCTCTGGGAGGCACGGTGACTTCAGGCAGGAGGTCCTAGGTGGACTGCGAAGCCGAGGGTTTCTCTGAGTTCAGCTCAGCCGAGGGTAATGCGTAAGACTTCGACGCCATGTGGGACGTGCCAGAACGGTGTCCGTGAACGTGTGCGAGTGCTGAGGACCTTAAGCTGCTCCCAAGGAGAGTGCAGCGCGTTTCCCTACGCTGGGCATACACAGAGGGGCTCTAAAGGGCTACGGGCCTGGATGTTGCTTAGCAGACCCAGGTGGGACTGGCGGTACTCAGTGTTCCTGCCGGGAACAGGGGGCCCGCGCCAGCCTCCTAGGTGTCCAGAAAACCCTGCTGCCGTTGAAGGTGCCCAGAGCCGAGGCCTCCGCCTCATGGAAACTGCTGCACGCCTCCGCTTCTGCACCGCCACTCGGGGCCTTACTTCCAGGCCTGTGTTCGTGCTGGGCGTGCCGTTAGCGACACGGCATGGTAAGATGCTGACTTTCTCCTCGGGCAGAGTGACTTCAGGTACGAGGTCCTCGAAGTATTCAAAGCACAGTGTTTTCCCACGGCAGCTCACACAAGGGCCATGACAAAGTCGGACTCACCCGAAATGCTGTCCTGAGGCTGTTCGAGGGCTCTGGAAATGTAGCGCTCCTCGCGGGACGTCCAGTGTGTAGCCCATCGCGCGGCACGCACAGAGGGCCTCCGCGGGTGGGGGGGTTCAACCAATGGGCCTCGAAGTGCTCAGCCGCCCCACAGGGGTCTGGAGGTACTCGGTGAACTTGGAGGGAAAGTGATGCATACCCGAGGGGCCTAGGAGTCCTCCAAAGTGTACTACTTCCTTTAAAACAAAGCCTCTAAGCGACTGAGAACTCATGGAGACAGCTGCCTGCCTCCCTTTCTGCACGGCTACTAGGGGCCTACGCTGGAGGCAACTTGTCACGTTGAGGTTCCCTCTAGCTCTAGAGCTTGGCAGGCGGACCAGAGCCGCGGACATGGAAGCACCTGGTTTAGACAGAGCAGACTCATAACGTTCCCCGAAGCACTCTGACAGGGCTAACAGGCCTGTCGAGAGCAGGGAATGTCAGGTAGCTTCAAGGCAGCATGAACGCAGCCTTCCAAACGGGAAAGCAAGGCTACTTGCAGCAGGTCCCCGTTTCCGTGGGCGCACTCAGCAGACATCCCCGTGGTTTCTCACAAGCCCAAAGAGACACAGGTCACCCTGAGTTTCCTTCCCTGAATCAACTTCTCGAAGTAGGGTGTTCTGCGTCAAGCGAACTGCCTCAACCAAGGAACGCCGTAGCTGCTCCTCTGGGCCTGTGGCTATTCAAAGCCTGCAGTGCCACAGGAGGAAGGGGACGTACATGGCAGTAAGAACGCAAGCCG
Organism: Grampus griseus; assembly: GCF_964374135.1. NCBI lineage: Eukaryota > Metazoa > Chordata > Mammalia > Artiodactyla > Delphinidae > Grampus > Grampus griseus. The sequence continues at coordinate 126,971 of NW_028132952.1, read as the reverse complement.
ACTCTCTGTGGGAGGCTCGGTGACTTCAGGCAGGAGATCCTAGGTGGAATGCGAAGCCGAGGGTTTCTCTGAGTTCAGCTCAGCCGAGGGTAATGCGTAAGACTTCGACGCCATGTGGGACGTGCCAGAACGGTGTCCGTGAACGTGTGCGAGTGCTGAGGACCTTAAGCTGCTCCCAAGGGGAGTGCAGATGCAAAACTCAGGGATAAGGGCTGACTATATGTATTCAGTACTTACTGGTTAATTTGCATCATCAATTTCTTATTTTATTATTAATATTACTACAACCAATAATAATAAGAGTTAATATTTGTTGAGTCTTTGCTATAGTAAAGATGCCTTTCTTAATCCTTTACATATGTTATTTCAGTTACTTTTTATAACAATCTTATGAAATATGTATGACCACGGTTACATGGCTGGAAAGGGGGCTATGTAAAGTTCTCAATCTGAATGTGATACTGTGAAACTTTGTGAGCTGCCTTTAGTGTTTGGCCTTGGTCTAGCTGTGTAACTTTGGCATGTCATTCTGATTTTCAAATTTGCAGTTTCCTCATCTGTCAAATAAAGATAGATCAAAATTACATGGGAATTGGGAGATTGGGATTGACATATATACACTATTGATACTATGTATGAAATAGATACCTAATGAGAACCTACTGTATAGCACAGGGAACTCAGTGCTCTGTGGTGATCTAAATGGAAAGGAAATCCATAAAAGAGGGGATATATGTATAGGTATAGCTGATTCACTTTGCTGTACAGTAG
>NW_028132952.1:0-126000 GCF_964374135.1 Grampus griseus | reverse complement strand
AAACTAACACAGCATTGTAAAGCAACTATACTCCAATAAAAGTTTTTTAAAAATTACATGGGGGATTGTTTTGAACATTAAATGAGATAGTAAATGTGAAACTGCTTTGTAAATAATAATATGATATATAAATGTTTATTGTTCCCACTATTACCATGATTATTCTATGGTTGAATTAGGAAGAGGGAAACCTTTTTGATAAATTTGTAGTCAGAGAAGGCCTCTGACTATCATGATCAATGATGCTGATTTACAATCATGAGAGACATATCAGCCAGGCCTCTATTAGAGAAGCAGAACCCTTATGATTTATTATAGGGGTCTGACCTTATGCAATCATGGGACCTTGTTAAATAGGTTATGTAGTGTCTTCCCTGGTGGTCCAGTGGTTAAGACTCTGAGCTTCCACTCTAGGGGGCATGGGTTCAATCCCTCGTCAGGGAACTAAGATCCTGCATACTGCAAGGCCAAAAGACAAAAGAAAAGCTAAAATCCATTGTGCAGGGAAAAAAGTAAAATGAGATGGGATGGAGAGAAGGAAAAAAAAAACATTTAGAAAAACTGTCTTAAAATAAAAAATAGGGCTTCCCTTGTGGCGCAGTGGTTGAGAGTCCGCCTGCCGATGGCAGGGGGGGTGGGGTGGGCGTGGGTTCATGTCCCGGTCCGGGAGGATCCCACGTGCCGGTGGAGCAGCTGGGCCCATGAGCCATGGCCACTGGGCCTGCGCATCCGGAGGCTGTGCTCCACAATGGGAGGGGCCCCAGTGGTGAGAGGCCCGCGTACCACAAAAAAAAAAAAAAAAAAAAAAAAAGCTTATGTATAAGTATGTCTCTTAGCTCAGTTTCAGGGGCTGCAGACAGAAGTCACTGGGGTTGGTGATCAGGGAGAGTCTGGGAGAGCTAACTGAAACCTAAGAAGATGAGGTGCAACCCATGAGGACAGGCTGGAACCTACATTGGTCACTCACTAACAATTTCAAGCGGTAGTATGAGTCACCACAGCCATACATGAACCTCGTACAGGATTTGGAGAAGCTACAGGAGGAGATGTAGTAGGATCTGGGAGAGCTGCAGTTCTGGCTGCTGTCCTGTCCAACAAAGTGAGCCAACAGACCAGCTAGTGAGCTGAACAGTGCTTGATCCAACACCTTTCAAATGTAAACATAGATGCTGGGTATTTCAGCCTTGTAAATCTCAGGCATATTTCTCTATTGCCAAACCCTGACTCTGAAACATGCAGAAAAAGGAATTCTGGGAATTGTAGTTCCAATTTAGCTAAACTGACATAATACAAAGCTCCCACAATAGACTTATAGCAAAGGTAGAAAAATCAAATGCCAACAAGGGTCAAGTCATTAAAACTAATGGATGAAACAGGCTGGATTTAGGAAAGAAAGCACATGCTCCATCAAAAGGAAGCAGACTCTTTTTGAGGGCCGGGGCTCAGTAATTGATGTTTTTCTTGTTGGACCAAACGGGATTTGTGTCAGGTATGTAAGGCTGGTTCAACACTTGAAAATTAATTAATATAATCCAACCAAGACAAATAAAGGAAAAAAAAACATATAAATACATGTGGAAGAAGCATTTGACAAAATCCAGAGTGCACTCATGAGAAAAACTCTCAGGAATAGAGAGGAACTTTCTTAACTTGATAAATACGATCTACAAAAAAAACAATAGCTAACATCACACTTACTGGAGAGAAACTCAATGCTTTCCCACTAAGATTAAGCACAAGGCAAGGATGTCCTCCTTTATTAGAACTTTTCAATATTGTGCTGCAAGTCCTTGCTAATGCAAAAAGGCAAGAAAAGGAAATAAAAGGTGTACAGATTGAGAACGAAGACATAAACCTGTCTTTGTTCACAGGTGACAGGATCATCTATGTAGAAAATCTTAAAGAGTTGACCCCAAACTCCTGTAACTAATAAGTGATTACAGCAATGTTGCAGGATCCAAGGTTAATATACAAAAGGCAATTGCTTTCCTATATACCAACAATGAACAAGTGGAATAGGTTTAAAAAAAAACTGACACTATTTACATTAGCATTGTCAAAAATGTAATACTTCTGTATAAATCTAATAAAATATGTACAACCTCTATAGGAGGAAAACTACAAAACCGTGATGAATGAAGTCAAAGAATAACTAAATAAATGGAGAGATATTGCATGTTCATGAATAGGAAGACTTGGTATTATCAAAATGTCAGTTCTTTCCGACTTAATCTATAGAAATTCAGTGCGATCCCAATCAAAATCCCAGCAAGTTATTTTATGGCTATTGGCAAACTGATTCTAAAGTCCATATGAAGAGGCAAGAGACCCAGAATAGCTATCACCTCATTGAAGGACAAAGTTGAAGGAATGACACTACCCAGCTTGAAGACTTATTATGAAGGTGCAGTAATCAAAGGGTGATATTGGTGAAAGAACAAACAGATCAATGGAACAAAGAGAATAAAAAGCCCCAAAATAGACCCACATAAATACAATCACCTGATCTTTGGCAGAAGAACAAAGACAATACAATGGAGGAAAGATAGTCTTTTCATCAAATAGTGCTGAAACAACTGGATGTCCATAGTAAAAAAAAAAAAAAAATCGAGACACACACTTTATATCCTTCATAAAAATTAACTCAAAATGAACCACAGACCTAAATGTAAAACACAAAACTGTAAAACTCCCAGAAGATAACATAGGAGAAAACCTAGATGACCTTGGGTATGGCAATGACTTTTAAAATATAATACCAAAGGCACACTCCATGAAAGAATTGATAAGCTAGACTTCATTAAAATAGAAAATTTCTGCTCTGTGAAAATCACTATCAAGATAATGAAAAGACAAGCCACAGAGTGGGAGAAAACATTTGTAAAAGACACATCTTGTTAGGGTAAAGTGGCAACTTGCAAGCTTCTTACATGTGTAACTGGTGTAATTTATTTTGGTATGTAGTGTGAGGTACAGACTTTAGTTTTAAATGGGTGTGTAGTTTTCTAGGCATCAATTTTAAAGATTATAACTTGACTTTAGCACAATCAAACTTCCCAGACTTACTAAGAACTATTTGTGGATATTCTTTTCTGTTTAATTTGTACATGTGTTCATTCATGTAGTAATGCTACACACAATGTTTGAATTGTAGTGGCTTTATAGTTAAGTTATATAGCTGCCTGCTAATTAACAGATACTCAACTTCTAATAAAATTTAGGGCTTGTACCTGAATGCCCCCAGACTATGTTCTTCATTCAGACTCTTTACTATTCACTCAATATAAATTCAGAGCTGATATACATTAAAACTGAACTAAAGTGGCTACCATTTTTCAGTTTTCATCTATATTCCTAGATTTAAAATATGAGAAAGTAATAGAATGCAACATTTCTTAAAACCTCTAATGACTCACATTTTCTATCTCTAATTAAAACAGAATACCCTATGGAATATCTTTGCATCATTTACCCGGTTTCATTAATTCTGGCTGCTGATGTTAATTTAAATTCACTCTGGTAAAATGAGAGCTCAGTATAATGTTTTAGCATACTCAGTGAGATTTACAAATAGTCATCTGCTAGCTGGTAAACAGTAAACAGTCTTGTTTATTGCAAATAATCTTAGCCAATAAATGTTATTTATGCTCCATTTAAGAATAAAGATGTTAATCTGAGATCACAGAAGGATCTTTTTGTTAAAGCTAAAAGCAATTCGCTTTGATTAGTTGCAAATGCAAATATTACCCAACTTCTTTCTCCTTCTTTGATAGTTGTATAGAAATAAAACTAAATATAAGAATGTCAGCCAAACCCACTACAAATAAAACTGCACTGAAGATAGACCCACTATCTTCAGTGATTTCTACATGATTTCTATGCTCAAACCTTCATTCTATCCTCTCTTCCTAAACAGAATTGTTTTGTTTTTTTTGGTTTTCAGTAACTTTTATTACACAAGAGATTCATATTTTTATAGAGAAATCATATAATCAAATAATCCAAAAATAGATTAAAAAGCAGCCATAATTCCACCTCTGATATATTATCACTGTATCTATTTTATAGTATAGCTTTCTTATATTTTTAACATCTTTATTGCAGTATAATTGATTTACAATGTTGTGTTAGTCTCTACTGTATAACAGTGCATCAGCTATACGTATATATATATCCCCATATCCCCTCCTTTATTGCGTCTCCCTCCCACCCTCCCTATCCCACCCCTCTAGGTAGTCACAAAGCCCCGAGCTGATCTCCCCGTGCTATTTGGCTGCTTCCCACTAGCTATTTTACATTTGGTAGTGTCTATATGTCCATGCCACTCTCTCATTTCATCCCAGTTTACCCTTCCCCCTCCCTATGTCCCTAAACAGAATTTTAAGAAGTTAGCCAAGATAAAATGAGAAACTGATTTAGCCTTAGGTCCCAAATTTACAGCTTCAATGATTTAGGAAAATCCCTTGACAGCTATACTGAGCCTCAGTTTTCACATTTGTGAAAGGGTGAGGATTAAAAAAACTGATACTTCTGGAAATGCCTGTCATTCTGATTGGATATTTTTAAAATATTAACTGAAATTTAAATGTATAAATTATAAAAAGAAGATGCCAGAAAGGACTATTATCATTTTATTACCCAGATAAACCCTGGTGGCCCACTGATAGGAGAAGGGGCTTCTCTAAGTAGTTTTCTTCATCCTGATTTCTGGACACTCCCTTCTTTAATCTGCTTTTGGAGGCACTGGGTGACATTTTGGCAAGTTTTATTCAATTTCTTTATGCCTTGATTTTAGGAAAGAAGAATAGTAGCTGTGCTGAGCTGTGCCAGGTCAGATAGAATTTTGGAGTATTCTTTCTCTCTCTTGTAGACAGCCACTGTCATTTGGTAAACCATAAGCCTTCCTTTGCTTTGACCGTGGTTAGTGTGTTTGCTGGATGTCTAAAATATATTTTTAGTGTTTACTTGTTTAGATTGAAAAGATTGGGCTATATTTTTAAAAGTTTATCCCTCCATTTTGGAAGGTCTTTTAAGTTGTGATATTACATGCAAGAGAGCTAACGGAATTCTGGACTCCATATTTTCGTTTTTACCTTTTTTTTTTTCTCAAACTTTGAACCAACAATGGCTAAGAATGAGAGGAACTCAGACCCGAATATTTTTTCCCTTGTCAAGCACAGAGAATATGGGAAAAAATGAAATTGGGAAATTGTTTTGCTCATCTTCCTTTCCTCCTTTTTGGTCAGTTACCTTAGTCGTCCACCTCACTTTGTATTTCTAGTCTGGCTTCAGAAAGACCTGAATTTGATGAACTAGACACTGTGGTAGTAGTAGATTGCTAGAAGGAACCAAGATCCAGACGACCTTAAATGGTGGCTTCATGGAATTATATTCAAGGATGGTCCAGCTAATTTCCTCACTTCCATTGTGAAAGGAGTTCCCTATTCCTAAGAAAATGGACCTATTCCGACTGACACAGAAGAGGGAGATTTATCCCAGTGCATTTATATATGTATATATATTAAAATTATGTATATATATATATATAATGCCTAATGCAAATATCTCAGATGTTCTATTTTGTGTTTTTTCTTTAATTTTACTAATAAAATTGTGACTATTTTTTTACTCAAAAGAGGAGAACCTTAAAAATTAATTAAAAACACATTCTCAGTAGTCTAAGGTTCAGTGTGACTTGGCAGAGAATATTGCTGAATGGTTAGATAACAGTGCTGGTAGGCTTGGCTATTGTAACACTTTACATTTGAGTTTCTCTTCCTTGAAATTACAAGAACTATATGACTCAAGAGAAAGACTGATAATTAGGAGTATTCTGCTTGCTTTTTATATAGCCCATTGAAGAACATTTTGATTAATTATTTGGAGGTCATAGGAAGGTACCTTCATGATCTAACTTTTGAACAAGTAGTGTTGCAACAAAAAGCCATGACTTAAAATTAAAAAGGAAATTTGAAATGACCTATTTCTTTTGGCATCTCAAGCCAGATATCTGTCAGTAAAATGAGTCACTTTTCAGTCAAATGGGTGGTCAGCAATATAAATTTTATTGGGAAGCTGAAAGACACCATTGCCAAACAGAGCATCTGCAGCGTTCACATCTATATTTGAGCATCTTTCGTTTACCCAAGGGGTGCAGATGAGAAGAAGGAAGGCAGAGAAATGCACTTGCATAAAGCTTTTCAAGATGGATAGAAGAGACAGCATTCCCAGAGGCAGGTCAAGTTCAACCCAAGAACAGCTCTCTCAGTGCTTTCACAACTGGTTAAAATACAAGATCAGTAGTAACTCAGCTCTCAAATCAGTGCTGAAATCAAGCAGAAGTTTGTTAATATTCATACGGTTAACATACATCAAATAGGATTACTGAATTTTCTGAATCTAAAAGTTGTCCACAGTGTTGACATTTCCTTACTGAACTCCCAGGGTCGTTTGTTTTCAAAGGCTGTTGGGCTCAATACGCATTTGGTTTTAAACAATCCTTCATAAAATATTCAACTTTCAGTCTAATATGATTGAAACCCAGCTTGAGTGTGTTTTATAATGCACTGAACTGGAAAGGCTATGGGCATTGAATTATTCAAAACATGGTAGGCGAAGGAGTGATATGTGGGGAGGAGTTGATCAAAGAAATCAGTGAGACTTGGTATGTCTTGTTATCTCATTTTATTTACCTTTTAGAATAGAACTCTTCCAAATACTAGAGGAAAGAAATCAATATCAATTTTCACCTGTCACGTTCCACACTTCAATTATTAATGAATGTCAAATTTGACCACAGTTTTCTGTACCACCTGCTCTGCAATAATATTTGAGCCTTTATTAAAAATGTAAAATTGTCATTGAATTTCCAAATATGATTTGCCAGTGGCTAATTCAGCTTGTTTTATTAATAAGCAAGTTCTGATGAGTAATACTAATTTAATACGCCAGCATGTAAGGTTAAAGTGTGAATTATTCCTGCCGAAGGTGATGAGATATGACTGCGATGTGGTGGTAGGGCACTCACCTTCCTGAACGAACCCTGCGAGCACACAGTTCCTGGGAGAAAGCAGCACTTCATATTGTAGCAAATCTGATATTATTTTGCATGTCTCCTGTAGCAGTGGAATGCACACACACAAACATCATGGGTGAAAAAACACACATGCGCACCTTAGATGCTTACATTAATTTCTGAATATAGTTCTCCAGAAAGAAAAAGCTTTAGTGATGATTTTTATTTTTATAGTTTATTATTTTATCCATACTAAAACACTTCATGAAATCACTTCCTATTTTGTTGTCCATGGAATGCTTTCAATTTTGAGATGCTAAATACAAATGGAAATAATGATTATAGTCCTTGGCCATTAAAGACTAAGTTACAGAGAACCCGGTGACTGGAGGTCAGAGCTGCCACGGAATTATTCTCTGCTCCACAACCATTAGAATATCACTGTGTACCCACTTAAGGATAGAATGCTGCTATTGAGAAACTAGCTCTCTTTTATTTTTACTAAAAGGAGAGAACAGTAGGGGACCTTGGCTGCCTGAGTGTATGAGACTTTCTCTGTTTTGTACAATAAGCCAAAAACAATACATGAAATAGCCTCGGGTCTTTTGTCTTTTGTACCCAGCTCCTTCCTGTATTGCTCCTGATCAATTACACTTAAATCAACAAGAGTTGCTTGAACATTTTGACAGTTATGCTCCCCATTCCCTGAAGCATTTTTAAAGGGTTACTGAGATAAAGCTATTTCAAAAAATACTCCCTCCAAATTTTTTCAGGGTGGCATCAATGAAAGTAACTTAGAGGAAAAATACTCCACCATGAGTTCATGGCCTATCACGCTAAGGCCAGGCAAGCATAAACCTTCATAGCAAAACCTAAGTTTGCTCCAAGTTGAGAATTTGGTTTCCATGCTGTTATATAAAATATATATGGAGAATTTAATTCCCTATAAGCCCTTTCCAAAGAGAGAATACAGTTCATCATTCATAAGAGATGATGAAAATTACAATTTTGTTGAATAGGTGGAATATATATTACATATAATATATATATTTATTTTTAATATATATATATAAAATATATAAAGTTACTATTCAGAGTCCTAAAAAATGGATTTTTCTTACTTACCAAGAATGAACAGTAACTTGATCTCTAAACAATAAAGCACCTGGTCATAAGAGAATCATAAAAAATATTTGATATCAGAATGAATTCACTGTTCAGGTGTAAAGAGGGAATAGCTTCAGTTTTCCTCTTTTGTGCACCCAATTATTGCATCCTGGACAGAGGGGATTTTCTTGATTTTAATCTAAAGGAGAAATGTTCACTTTTGTTGAGATGGAAATTGACAACCTCAGTAGGCAGAGGCACTGTTTTTATTTGGCTGAATTCATTTCTAGTGATAATTCAAGGTGTAATAGGGTTTTCTATGCCACTCCAAAATCTGAAAATGATAAGCATCTCACCAGAGTTTCAGGATGGCCCATTACCTATTCTGTGGAAAGGATATTCAAAATACCATGCTTCATCAATGTCTTCTTTGACTTATTAATCAATGGACAACTACTGAGTTAAGACAGTGTCTTATCCTTGCTTCAAAAAAATAAAAACAAAAAAATCCCACAAACACAAAAAAACTGTTAACAATGAAAACTTATTATGCCAGGCCTTAGTATGGCCTGACTTGGAAATTTAGTTTCAGAGGCTTTTGTGAATATACCAAGGAAAGAGGACCTAGGTGTATCTTATTCCCACAGGCCGCCAAAAAATATTTGCTTAATGGAGAAAAAATTAATATAGGAGAGTATAGGAGAGAACCTGACAGATGCTTAACATTATTGAGTGACAGCAATGCCCAAACTCATCTGTGATCAAACACTATGAAAGTATCCTCCTAAGGATAAACTTACTACAAATAAGAAGTGAAAATTCAATTATGGAGATACTTTCTGTTTCAGCTCTGATATGCAAAAAGCTTGGAAGTTGTCACTGTATCTTGTCCTTACAAGATAATGGGGTACAAAATGAAAATCAATGACTTTTCTCAGACGTGATTAATAAAACATGTAACTATGAAAGAATTTTAAAACTGTAATTATGTATGTGTATATATGTGTCTCTGAAAAATCTGTGTCAAAGAAAACTGAGGTTATCAGTAGAAACTCATTTAACTTCTATCTCTTCTTACCTTTATTTCCTCCCAAACTTACCAGTATCCAACCAACTCGAAGGATACAAGTGACTTTTATATACTGTGCAAGGTTTTTGTCTTATTCATATGTCCATGTTTCCCCAATTCTCTAAATTATTATCTACATCTTCAGGATCTCCTTTATCCGTTCATTTCAACATATAAGTCCTTCTCATTCTAAAAAAATCTTTTTTGCTAATTATTTTCTCTTTTCATCCAAACTCCTTCAGAGTAGCCTATTCCCAGTGTCTTCACTAGCCCCGCCTGGCCCCCACAGGCAGCCCTACACCCTCAATTTATTGCCATCTGGCTTTTTGTCCACCACTTCACTGAACTGCTCTAAGGTCACTGGGGACCTAACTGCCCAAATCCAATGGACACTCACATTCTCTGAAGGATGACACTGTCATCTACTTCCTCCTTCTTGAAACTTTATCACCTCACTCCTTCCCAGAATTCTTTCTCTGCTTATTACTTAAACGTTGTCAGTACTCACAATTCTCTGAAATCTCATCCATTTTCATGATTTTAATGACTGCTGATATGTGCTGATGACATTCAAATTTTTATATTTCCATGTCTTCACGTGCATGTCCAGTTATCTACCAGTCTGTCTCCTGAATTCTACAGGTGCTTTACAATTCAACATGTCCAGAACTAAAGTCTTTTCCCAATTCAGTTCTTTATCCCCTATTTCCAAACTCAATGATACCACCACCCAACCTTAGTCACACAGATGGGGGTTCAGCCTCCGCCTCCTACTTCTTCCTTACTTCCCAAGATCAAGTCTTGCTTGTAATTTCCTAAATACAATTAGAACTTATTTCCTCCCTTCAATTATACCTTATTTCAGACCCCTTTCTTCTTGCTATTACCTGGTCTAGAAGTTACCAAATTGCTGTTTTGGTGGAACCAGTTGTTAGACACTTCTGTTAAAAAAGGACTCTAGAGTCAAATAGCTTTGAGGATGGCTGTGTACCATACACCTGCTTTGACGATCCAGAATGAACACTAGCCTACAGTAGCCCCGAGAAGCTGTACAGTAAAGAAACCTGATTAACTTTACTTAAGCCAGGTTCTCCCTTCTGCCGGCCTATAAACCTTTCAGTAGGGACTGGAGAGGAGGTGGCAGCGTGAAAGTCCCACTTGAAAATAAAAAACACTGCTCCTCAGAAGAGTGGGGCATAATTGTCTCCAGGCTTCTTCAAATTCCTCATCCATACTGACGTCAGTGGTCTAAAATGCCACCTGAACTTGTCCTTTCCATACTTAGCTGTTTTCTGAGGAAACCAGCTCCACGCACATGGGTGGTTAAGACCCGCTCTTCTCCTCCTCACGGCCTCCTTTAGGGGCACTTGCCACTGCCTGGTGACACTGCACTGATCCTCCAGAGCCTGTGCCTGTGGCTCCGTAACACACCCCTCGCACACTCACGGCTCTGGACTTCCGCTGTCCTCTCTGCCTTGAGTGTCCTTTCCCTTCACCGGCTGACTCACCAGTTTTTCACGAGTCCTTTAAGACTTAGCTTAGGGACTGCCTCTTTCGATGACTTTTCTTTGCCTCACAGCTCCCCCTCTTCTTCCACAAACACTGACCAAACGCCCTGAATATGCCCGTCACAGCATGTCATGTGCAGGATGAGACATCTGCTGTGCGTCTTCCCCTCTCACCCCACTGCTAAAGGGCCAACGCTACATCTTGCTCATTGTTTCACTGCTCTAACACCCAATCTATGACTAATGAACTAACTACTACTGTAGTAGCCCTCTTTGTAACAATCAGGCAGGAACTTCTAGAAGAAATCTGACACTCCAGCTGTTCTCTGCTCTCACCTTTCAGTCTGAATGAACTAAAGACTTATCTGTACATGTTTTACCAGGGAGACATAATTTAATCCAGAGATGTGTCATCACATACTCTTACATACTCTGCCGTTCAAAAATTCTGCTCACGATGGGGGAAGGAGACAGGTGTGCTTTCTGACAGTTCCACTGTTTTGCAGTTCTAGTGCTCACTGCCTTCTCTCTCAGTGCATTCCTTAAACCCTTCCTCTCTTAACAAGGAAACAGGATAACAAAGTAATTAAGAGCCTGGGTTCTGCCTATCTGTGAAACAGAAACATAACCAAGGACATAGAGAATAGACTGGTGGTTACCAAGGGGGAGGGGGTGGGAGAGGGTTGGATTGGGAGTTTGGGATTAGCAGATGCAAATTGGTGTATATACAGGATGGATAAACAAAAAGGTCCTACATGGGACTTCCCTGGTGGCGCAGTGTTTAAGAATACGCCTGCCAATGCAGGGGACACGGGTTCGAGCCCTGATCCGGGAAGATCCCACATGCCAGAGAGCAACTAAGCCCGATGCCACAACTACTTAAGACCATGCACCTAGAGCCCGTGCTCTGCAACAAGAAAAGCCACCACAATGAGAAGCCCGCACACCGCAACTAGAGAAAGCCTGCGTGCGGCAACGAAGGCCCAACGCAGCCAAAAATTAAAAAATAAATACATTTATTTTTTAAAAAGTGGATGTATTTTAAAAAACCAAAAAGGTCCTACTGTAGAGCACAGCGAACTATATATCCTGTGATAAACCGTAACAGAAAAGAATATGAAAAAGAATGTATATAAATGTGTAACTGAGTAACTTTCCTGTACAGCAGTAATTAACACAACACTGTAATTCAACTATACGTCAATAAAAAAATAAAATCTAAAAAAATTGCCATAAAAATAGTCACATAAGGGGGACTTCCGCGGTGGTCCAGTGGTTAAGACTTCGCCTTCCAATGGAGGGGGTGAGGGTTCGATCCCTGGTGGGGGAGCTAAGATCCCACATGCCTTGCGGCCAAAAAACCAAAATATAAAACAGAAGCAATACTGTAACAAATGCAATAAACACTTTAAAAATGGTCGACATCAGAAAAAATCTTTAAAGAAGAAATTCACATAAATCAGAAACAAATGAAACATAATAAAGTCCATACATTAAAATAAATTCCATACATTAAAAAAAAAATAGAGCATGGGTTCGGGTCACATCGCAGCTTCCCACTTACTTACAGCTGTGTAATTCTGGGCAACTCACATAATGTCTCCTCAGACTCCTCATCTATAAACGGGGATGGTAACAGTTCCCTACCTCAGAGCGTTGCTGTAGTCCATAAACAACGGTAAGTGCCTTGGTAAATGTTTGAGGCTCTCTGGTTATTGTGAATTAAAATACCTCAATGGCTTCTGGCCATGTGATTTATAATAGTTTGATGTTTAACCAAATGGTAAAACTATTCCATTTATTATTCCCATATCTTTTTAACCCTTACACCCTGCTTTGTTGTTTATGTTTTCTCCCAACATAGAGTGCTAGTTCCAGGAGAGTAAAGGCTTTATTTTGTTCACTGCTGAAAGCAATAGCACCCAGAAAAGTACTGTACATATGATGCCCTCAGTAAACACTAGCTGAATGAATGGTGCAAAGTGTCACAAGGAAAAGTACACCAAAACTTTCATTATAATAAAAAAGTATAGATAAATCTTTCTCTAATGGCTTCCAGTCAAGTAACTGAAACCACCATACACTATAATAAAAACGTAAGTAACTTATTAAAATTTGAAGGCAAAAACATAATTTTAAATGATTTAGACCTATGTTAGGCGTGATAGAGTATGGATGCTTTCTTGAAATTCACAATCAGATCCAGGAGTATCACCTTCAGAATGTTCTAGTAGATTGAGTTTACTTTTAGTTGTCTTTGATGAAACAGTCACTATTCTACTCTCTTTAACAGAAATGTGTTTTTTTGAAGACTCACTTTTAATTGGTTTATTAACCAAAGAATTATTTTGCCCAATTCCTTTGCTTTTATGCTTTACAGGTGAGTCAGAGCAGGAATGCAGGTCCTTCCCAGGTTGTCTCCTAGCAGAGAATTTTTTGGTATATTCACGTGCTTTGCTCATTCTCTCTGAAGACGACCTGCTATTTCTAGATAATTCCTCTTCTTTGCTTTGACTTTCAGTTCCAGAAATGATTTCTGCTGAAGGGAGAACATGTTCTAGCAATGAACTCTTCAAAAGACTCCTGCCGCTGCTCTGTGACTGGGACCCCCAGGTTGTCTTTGGAAGTTTCTAAGGCCTCCTGAGTAGACACTGGGACATGGAAGGAGTCGAGAGGCAAAGGAATCCTAGCATCACCTGTAATTTTCTGAAACTGGACGGAAAAACAAAAGACAAGACAAAAATTCAGTGATGAACAAAGCCAACCATTAAAAAGTAGAGTTCAAAACTTCAGTGTTACTCTGTGACCTTATTATTAACACAGTCAATATTCAGAAGATTTCAGAGCCAGTTTTTTTCTAATTATATCTTGCCAAGTGATTCTCAGCTTAACCTAGCTATATCCAAGGCTATGTCCGCTACATTTTCAGACTTTGGTGACTGGGGTAGTTATTACCCATTTCCTTTCCCTCACTAAAAATAAAACCCTATTCTGTAAGATAATTAATTTCTTTCCTATCCTCCAGGCACATGCAAACAGTATATAGTTTGTGACCAAACTCTGTTCTCAAGCTGTCAGTTCCCAAGACCAGTCTAAGATTGGTTGATGGGGGCTCCAAGTAAGGCTAGAGGAAAAGCTGACAGGTTTTCCCCTCCCATTCCCATAACCAGGTGATTCACTGTAATATGTTACCTATTAGCTATGTCTGGATTACTTATTTTAAAAATTATATCAGTATGTGTACCTTCATTAGTGTTCCTTCACTGTAAGCTGACTGCATACAAATAGAAACCTAGATAAAATATGAATAGAATAGACATTTATACAATTTAAAATCTGGAATATTTTCTCTAATGTTTTCTTTCTTCATTAAGGATAGTTTGCTTTAACTCATAAATTTTCTAAAGAACTTCCAGTCTCCTTATTTACAATAATACAGTATCATGAAATGGGCACACATTTACTAATCTCAGATTTGGAAAGGATTCCAGAATCTTATAGGTTCTGAGCATGTGAACTATTAGAGACTGATCATTATTGTTTTCTCCCTGACTTGGTCATTTCCTTTTTGCTAATCACTCTTAGAATCATTAAGTGCTGTTCTGTCCACTTACTTGGATATTTTTCATTTGTCCTGGGGCACCCTGTTTTGATTCTGATTTTTCTTCTTCAAGTGCCTTCTTTTCTTCTTTACGTGGACTACTAACAGTAGAATTCATCTGGGGACGACCTAGTAAATGAAAATCTGACTGATCTATACCAGCCATTGTGGCCAGCTGCCCAAGCCTGGACCAGAGGAGGAAAGGAGAAAAGACAAAGGTTATTATAATCACATAAGAGCAGTTTAGATTTCCCCAGACCTACAATCATGAAATACTTCTAAAATCTTAAAAGCCAACATCCTACGCCAGACTACAAGCCTCTCTCTCCCCCAAATTCTCAGCCCTTTCCAGATTCATCCTCTAGGACACATCCCATCTCCTTACCTATTACCGCTCCATTTTAAACACTGTCTGACTAGCAGCTTCACATCTACCACGCACCTCGTCCACTACCTCTCACACCTCTATTCCCACACTTCTTTACCACATTTCCTCCAGTTTCCAAGAATGTGTTTGTTCCTTCCTTCCCAACACCAACACCAATTCATTTACTGACAAAACACCACTCCATCAACTATCAATCTCCACTTCCCTCTTCCAGCAAAATTGCTCCCAGTTGAGAACTACTGACCTATCTCCCCTGCAGATTAATAATTTTTATGTCTAAGGCAAAAATAACCTTAATTCACTTATCAAACAAGCAAAATAAGTGAAAGATAGGAAAATTCTTATGCATTCCCGAATATTTTCAATGAAAACTGCCTTCAATTTAGTCTTTACAAAAAACTACACCTACTAATTACTCTATCTACAGGTTACTCTTTTATAATGAGCTCCCCACTCTACCAAAGCAGGCTTCCTTATTTGCATTTCTTAAAAAATTTAATTCCTCATTTTAAATAGTCAACTATATTACCTATAATTACACTAAATATGGCCACGGAAGTGATGAAAATTGCTCCAGTTCCTCAGCAAACTACCATCACAGTCGCAAAGAGAAGAATGCCATGAAGAGAAATGAACTAACCCAGCATCTTTAAGGAGATCCAAGAAAGCATGGAACTTCTGAAAAGAATTCTCAATGCTGCCCAAAACACCTGCATCATCCAGGATCATGCTTGTCAATGAGTGGGCATGAAGGGCTTCAGACGAAGAGAAATTCATATTTCTTAAGTGGGCATTTTCATGTTCCAGCTATAAAAGAAGACTAAAAATGTCTGACATGATTTTTTCTCATTGTCATCAAAAGTAGTCTTCCCTATTTTCAAGGAACAAAACTAAAACACTCAAAATGTAATTAATTTGTAATTAACCTAACTCTCCACCAGTAAAGACAGAGACCATATCACATAGTAACCAAAACCCACAGGCACCCAACAAAGTTTCCTATATAACACTTAGGTGGTACATAAAAAAACCAAAGTTACCGTTTTATTAATGATCTTTCACAAAAGATCACATTTCTAACTAGTTCAATTCATAATGGAGCCTTATTCCACATTAGAAAATTACCTGCTTTAAGTTTCTCTTAAATTAGAAAATGAAATATAGAATCTGATTTGAATAAAACATATTACAACTCTGCTGAATGTTAAGAATTAACTTTAGTGAGCAAAATATCTAATGCTTACGTTTAAAAGTCCTAAATCATACCCAACCCAATCTATTAAATGTACAATCACCAATATTTTCTTTGGCTTCTTGAAAATATTCCCCCCATGCACTCTTCCCCTTCCGCTCATCATCTATGCACTTAAAACCCCCTGTAAGCTCAACTCTAGTATTTCTCAGAAAGGCCATTAATGTTCATGATGCCCCTTTTGCCTTACATGAGCAGGTGGCTCAACATTTATTGAATGAGTGTCCGCCAATCCAACGGATGCACTTTCAAAAATTCCTCCCTACACTCATGCTGTGATAAATTATATTTAGATAGAACTTTTTAGATTATGCCCTGCTTTCATGCACATTACCTAATGTAATTCTCATAGTATATATTTTTATCTTTCATTGCATTCTTAGAAGTTTTCCAATATCTTAAATTTATTTAAATGATTCACTTTCCTAATTCATTGCCAGGAGAGTCTCATCGTGTCTTTTATATTACTGTATATACAGTATATGCACAAAAGTGCCTTCTTGAATCAAAGAATCATGAACAGGAAATAAGCTAATGTCATATAAAAGCGCACGCGCACACACACACACACACACACACACAAAACCAGATTTTCACATTTTTAAAAACATGCTTTCTGGAATATAGATCATATGATCACTAAATACCAGTAAATGCAAAAGTCCACTTGATACAACAAATTTGCAACATATTACAGTTTTAAATCTTACAAATTATGTGTATATGGCTTAAAATCAAATCAAAATAAAACTAAAACACTCTCTAAAGCAGAAGAAGAAACTTGTTTACCTCACTGACTCGTTTATCAGCCTTCAGTCTTATTACTCTTTCCTCCTTTAACTGCTTTAGGCACTCCTCCAGGTTTTCCTAAACAGAGTCAATATTATAACTAATTCATAGTATAATATCCCAAAGCCTTTCCAGCTATTGGTCTCATCAGGATTTAGAGGCAGAGCCAGAAGTGAACTCAGATTTTAGTCTGCTACTGGTAATATCATACCATGCTAGTGAAATGAATTATCAAAACCTATCAAGTTAGCATAGGTAAGATTTATTTAAATTCCACTCTTTCCAACATAAATTTGTGGTAGCCCACCATAAAAGGCATATGCGTATAAATAACATAGTAAGTCAGAAATAAGAAGTTAAGACCCAGAAAGAAAAATTCTATTTTTATTTGTGGGTCTCCTTATAGTAGGAAGTCCTATTAATGAACATGCTTAACATACCTGAATTGCCTAATTGCAGATTCAATAGCATGTTTTTAAGAAGTACTCACTTTTAAAGCAATTCACAGTCAAGCACTGTTCCTGGAATTCCCTGGGTATGAAATAATCTAATCATCAAAACCCTAAAAGGGGGCTTCCCTGCTGGCACAGTGGTTAAGAATCTGCCTGCCAGTGCAGGGGACACGGGTTCGAGCCCTAGTCCAGGAAGAACCCACATGCCGTGGACCAACTAAGCCCATGCACCACGACTACTGAGCCTACGCTCTAGAACCCACGTGCCACAACTACTGAAGCCTGCACGCCTAGAGCCTGTGCCCCGCAATGAGAAGCCACCACGCTGCAACGAAGAGTAGCCCCCCGCTCGACGCAACTGGAGAAAGCCCGCGAGCAGCAACGAAGACCCAACGCAGCCAAAAATAAATAAATAAATGTATAAAAAAAAAACCCTATGAGGAAAGAACGATCACTAACTCCATGGTTTTTGTTTGTTTGTTTGTTTTTTTGCGTTACGTAGGCCTCTCACTGTTGTGGCCTCTCCCATTGCGGAGCACAGGCTCTGGACAAGCAGGCTCAGCGGCCATGGCTCTCGGGCCTAGACGCTCTGCGGCACGTGGGATCCTCCCGGACCGGGGCACGAACCCGTGTCCCCTGCATCGGCAGGCGGACTCTCAACCACTGCGCCACCAGGGAAGTGCTATTTTACAGATGAGGGAAACAGAGGCAGAGAAGTAGAATAAGTAGAGCAGCACAGCCAAGGTCACACCACTAAGTAGCAGAGCCACACTGTGGACTCAGGAAGCTGGGTGCCATTCCTGTTCACGGAGATGGTAGTCTTCCCATTCACCAAGGTCACTGAAATAAAATGAACACTGATAAACTCTCTTAGGAGTTTTAGGAACTAAGACACTTCGGTCCTTGAAGTGGGGACACTGCTTGCAATAGGCAGAATTCTAACAGAGGCCCCAAGATTCCTACTTACTGAAGTACACAAACCTTCCACTTATCCAATCAAACTCTAAATCTAGGTGCTGTAGTGAAGGGATTTTGCAGATGGAATTAAGGTTCAAAATCAGTTGATTTTTTAAGATAGGGAGATTATTCTAGGTGGATGTGACCTACTCAGGCACCCCATGAAAAGGACCTGAACTCTTCCTGAATTGAAGTACAAAAGGGACAAGAGGGAGACTCTCCGTTGCTGGCTCTGAAGAAGTCCAATGCTGCGGCAGGGAAGGCAAGCGAGAGGCCTCTAGGACCTGAGACTGTCCCCCGACTGACAGCCAGCAAGGAAATGGGGACCTCTGTCCTGCAACTGCAGAATCTGAATTATGCCAACAAGCCGAAGAAGCTTGGAGGCATTCTTTCCCAGAGCCTCGGGATGCTAACACAGCCAGACTGAAATCTTGATTTCAGCTCTGTGACCCACACAAACTATGGTGAACATCCAACGTTTGGGACTCAACGTCTTACACTTAAATTTCACGTGCTTTAACACTCTCGGGAGGGAACCCACATGTTCCCGTGTGTATCTGAGCAGGAAACCCAGTCACGCTGTGCCTGGACTTCTGACCTACAGAACTGTGAGCTAGTCAAATAGGTATTGTTTTCAGTCAGTAAGAGTGTACTAAAAGAATTAATATTCTACTCAACCTCCAGGCTCATGAACAAAATAAACGATTTTCATTGTTTTAAGCCACAGTTTCAGGGTGGTTTCCTATGCAGCGATAAACAATCAGAATACCTACACTTATGAAAACAGTAAGGTATATTTATACATTTTAGCTGCTTTGAACAATCACTTAAAGAATGAGGAACTCTATTATATGCCATCATTGGCAGAGGAGCTGGTATCACTTTCTGAAGAGTAGCTCTTGGTACCTAACAACAATCCTACATCAGGGGTTTACCCTAAGGAAATCAAAGATGTGGGCAGAGATTTATCTACCAACATGATGTCTTAAGATTGTTTATAACCAAACCCTAGAAGAAGGCTAAGAGCCTCCAAATTGGGATTGGTTTAAACAAAAACAGATCACCGAATGAAGGAATGCGCTATGAAGCCACTAAGAAAATAATGACAACAGGTCTCAACCAGAGTTAATGAATGGGCTTCAGGAGTTCTACATTCAAAATATATCTGTGCGTTTTTCCCGGGAGATGGTGCATAAGCTTAATCAAATTCTCTGATGTAGAAGAGTATTTAGTGGTAAGACAAAATATTTTTCATACTTTTTTCAGACAAAAGAGCAGATCAGGTGTGTGTACATGCAGAGGTGGCTTTTATTTCCTTCAATGAGTTGTTCATTGTTTTCAAAAATTTACTCAATGAACATATATTTTTATATTCAGATCATGTTTAAAAAACTGACAGTCTAAGAACTTCAAATTCTTTAATGTTTCATTACTAAAGCCGGCCAAGTTTTCAATGGGGAAAAAGGGGGAAAAATTGCAAACTTCCTCTACTTTCAATATAATGGTTTAATAAATCTTCTAAAACCGATTTCAAAGAATTTCTAAACAAGCAAATAAACAAAAAAACTCTCACCACAGTCAGAGGAAAGTAGAGTAAAACTTCCTGACTGGTTCTAAATAGCACATCAAAGTGCAATTACATGAAATAGTTTCTTCCTCTAGTGGAGGAAATTAGAACACAGTGTTAAATTTTTGTGGAAAAGTGTACCCTCCTCCCACAAAGTATTAATAATTCATGTCCCTTACATGGAAATATGGAACCAAAAAAGTTAGAAAGTAAAATTGCTTGATATTCTGTTACTTAAGTAAGACTAATGATAAGGCTTTGGAATAATTTTCCTTCCTGTCATCTGCTCTCCCTTCCTCCCTCTGTACACTGGCTAGGGTGATTTTTCTGGGACAAAGCTCCCATCATATTGGATATCAAATTTTATGTTCACCTTTTCTCCATTTAACATTGAAATCAATCATTTCTCATATAATCAGGGGATTCATAACCTTGATTTTTTTTGTGTGGGCTACAAAATATTCCACTGAGTGGGTTTACTGGTTAACCACTTTACACATTTAAATTCTTTCCAACTTTTCAATATTATAAGATAAAATAACCATTTTTATGCATGAAGGCTTTTTTCCATATTGAGAATAACATTCTTGCAATAAATCCATAAAAATGAGTTTGAGGTCAAAGCAAATGAACATTTTTAAGGCTCTGAGGTACCTATCTCCAAACTTCTTTCCAAAAGATTTATGAGATTTTATACTGCCATCAGCGATGTATCACTTGGTATATAACCTCTACTACAACTGTTGGCTTATTTCCTCACGTAGAGTGCAAGTTATTTGAAGATAGGGGGTGTATTTTATTAAGTGTTTATCCCCAGCACCTGTGCCTAGCACAACGTGGGCGGTGGATAAATAATTGCTTAATAAGGAAAATCCCTGCCAATACAAGATGTACGTGTGTGAAAGACAGACTGTGTGTTTTTCTCTAACTGCATAGATGAAAACTTGTCATCTTCTTTAATGTGTAATTTTTTTTCTTGTAATTAGCAATTTAATTTCTCTTTTAGATTATATTGTAAAAATTCAGATTCTCTGAGGCAAATGGACCTGGCACTACCCATTAGCTATATAACCTTGGACAAGTTCTATAACTCTAGGCCTCAACTTCCTCATCTATAAAATGGAGATAAGCTCCCATATCACAGAGCTCTCGTGAGGATTACATGAGTTAAAACACATATAAAATTAGAAGAGTGCTTGGTACACAGCATATGTTCAATTAATGCTGAATGAATAACATGTGAATGCAAACAGTAGTGAAGGGCTTAAAATGAAATAGTCTCATCCCACTCCCACATTCGGCACTCAAGAAGTGACCAATTCTTTACTCAGGTTTTTAATTGTAAAATACGATATGCGTACTGAGAAGTGCACAGAACAAAACTGTCAATGTGACAAATAAAAAGAGAATACTTACATAACCAGTACTCGAATCTGAAAGTATTGATACTTGTCAGCATCTCAAAAACCCCCCCATATCCTTTTCCCATCACAATCTCCTTCCCTCTTCCCAGTTAAACACCGTCCTCATTTCTTGACAATCCTTTTCTTTAACCTGCATGCATCCCTAACAAAAGAGTTTAGTTTTGTCAACATCTAACTTTATGTAGAGGATCATAGTATATGAAGTCTTTTCTATCGTATTTCTTTCGCTCAACATTGGTTTAAAAAATTCATCCACATTGCAGCCTGTAGCTCTAGTTCATTCAGTTTTATTGCTTGATAGTTTTCCCACTGTACGAATACACATAATTTATTTAATTTTTGACTCTTAATGGACATTTAGTTTGTTTTCAGTTTGTGCTAATGCAAATCATGGACAGGAATCCTGCTGTACCGGTTATTCTGGTGCATTTACACAGGGCGGGGGTGAGGGCTGCTGGGTCACAGGCTATTTATATACCTTCAGTTGATGGAGAGTGCTAAATGCTTTCCAAAGTAGTTGTGTCGATTTATACTCCAGTATAAGTAGGGTAGAAGATTCCCATAGTACTCTAGGTCTACAATACCTGATACTACCACACTTTATTTATGTATTTGTCAAACTGATTGGCATGTAGTATCATTGGTTTTCACTCACTTTTCTCTTATTACTTAATGAAGTCCTACACTTTTCTGTGTTTACTGGCTGTTTGGATTTCCTTTTTTATGAGGTTTACGTCAACTATTGTTATTTTTTATTATTATTATTTATTTATTTTTGGCTGAGTTGGGTCTTCGTTACTGCGTGCAGGCTTTCTCTAGTTGCCGTGAACGGGGGCTACTCTTCATTGCAGTGGCTTCTCTTGTGGAGCACAGGATCTAGGCGGGTGGGCTTCAGTAGTTGCGGCACGTGGGCTCAGTAGTTGCGACTCACAGGCTCTAGAGCGCAGGCTCCGTAGTTGTGGTGCAGAGGCTTCGTTGCTCCGCAGCATGTGGGATCTTCCCGGATCAGGGCTCAAGCACGTGTCCCCTGCCTTGGCAGGCAGATTATTAACAACTGCGACACCAGGGAGGTCCAACTATTGTTATTTTGAATTCTTCTCCGAGTAATACTCTTACATGACCATTTTCTGACTAAATTGGAGGCATTATCTGTTCACTTTCTATTTTACTAAGTAAGGGTTTAGTTCATTTACACTCTTCCTATGTCCACACTGCTCAGTAAAGTTATGTCATCATTAGTTATTCCACTGCTCATGATCTCTTTGATTGGTATATACCAATCAAAGTTTGGTATATACCAATCAAAGTTTTGATATACTTAAAAACCTACACTGTTGATCAACTATAAACTCTCTCAACGTCACGCTTTGTAAAATGAGGACATTCATACCATCTTCCCTTTTTTCTACCTCCTGTCTACCTTCCAAACCTAGCTTTTACATTGTCAAAGTTGAAATTTATATTCTGTTCTATGTGCAGTTAAGTCTTCTGTTATTTGACAGTCAGTAAGGAGTAAGGTTTAAGACAACAGGCAGAGAGCCTAAACTCAAAGCCTCGATCCAACCCTAAATTAGGTACAGCCTGGGCAAGTTCCTTCCCTGTCTTAGCTTCCTTTTCACAAAAGTGGGAATGATATTAGCACCAACCTCATAAGGCTATTCAGAGGATTAAATGAGTTAATATATGCAAAAACGCTTAGAGCCTAATATATACTAAGTACATACTAGTACATTTCAGTACATACCAAGTTAATGCAAATACATACTAAGTATAGTTTAGGTTAGTTATTTGTTATTACATGCAAGTTGACAATAAAAGCTGCAAACCAAGACAGTATTGCCATTATTACAATGAAATTAATATTGCCCACTGCAGATGTACTGTCTCTGTGTATAGACTACACCTCGTTCCATACTGTGTCAGTGTCACTGCCCTTGTGCAGGCTGACCACATACCCCAAGCCGCCTTGGGCTGTTCCAGTTTATACCTGTTGTCCTGATGTTACAGCATTAGAGCGCCTCCTTACACTATTGAAGTGTAAGGAGTTTGGACAAGTTCTGGTTTGAACAACAAATTAGATAGGTGGTCATTACCCCCGTGTGTCGCTGAAAAGGGGGACATCTATAGTGTCAAGTGTAAGTGGATTCTTCTCTTCCTCACCAATAGTAGGTTAAAAATCAACCATAGCTTAGTTTCCTTCAGGTTTATGTCAGTATAGCCTTTTTTCCTCTGGAGTTCAAGTTCCTTCTCCTCTTCCTCTCCCTCTTCCCTTCCAACAGTGCCTAATACCTAGTAAGTACGATATGCCTCAAGGTGTTTCTAAGCTCTCAATCACACAATCAATAGAAGCCTCTTCAATCTAGACTAGCTGCTCTCTGCACTGAATCCCCTATTACCTTCCTTCTTGGTTTATTGCCTCATTTTGCTGGATTATTTCTATAAAAAGCTTAAGGTGTAGCACAAGAGGTCAATTTTTCAAATTTCTTTCTGTACAAAATATCTTCTTCAGCCTCCACTTATGACTGATAGTTTGGCTGGATACAAACCCCTAGGGTGAAAATTATGTGCCTGAAAAACTTTGGAGGTATCTTTCTAATGCCTTCCAGGATCCATGGTGCTGATGACAAGTATGATAAAGTCAGATTTTAACTTTTTTTTTTTTTAGGTGACCAGTATTTTTCTCTCTGGAATGGATGTATCCTGTCAGTATTTTATTCTATGTTAATTTATTTTTTCAGTATTTTAAAGTTTCATAATGAAGGGTGCCTAGGTATGAGTCTATTCTTGTTCATCTTGCTCAAAACTTGAGTAACTATTTTCAATCAGAGGCCTGATGTCTACTTTCAGCTGTGGGGAATTTTGTTGCCCTTTGACAGCTTCCCTCCATTTTTTTTCTGGGTCTGGAGTTTCTAATAGTTACATGTTGCATCTCCCAGAAGCAGCCTCTCTAACATATTGCTATCACATTTTCCATTGTGTCTTTCTTTTTTATATAATGAGAAATTTTTTTAATTCCTACTGAAGTTATTTCAGCAACCATATTTTCACTTCCAAGAGACCTCTCTTGCTTTCTGACCATTCTCTTTTTAATTAACACCCTAGTCTTATTTTATAGTCGCTAGCCCTTTTTAAATCTCCCTCAGAATACTAATTAGGGTTTTTTCTTAAATTATTTTGTTCCCTAAATTGTCCCCGGTCCTACCAGGATATGTTTTCACACTTTGTCCCCCTCTCTCATGTTGTAAGCTTTACTCAACTATCAGGCAAATGACAGTTATTTTCTATTTAAGAATGAGTGCAGAAAGCTCCCTGAAGTCAACGATTGATTGGTTTCTTATGCAGGAAGAAGCAGGGTGTAACTGTAATAGGATCTCCCGCAAACACAATTTTCTAGGGTGTGAAAACTCACACTAGCTGCCCTAGTTCTCGCCAGTTTCACTGTTTTCAAAATGAAAGCATCTCACTTCAGGAGCGTGAGGGCAGGGCTGGGAGTCCACTCCTCCAAACACAACCCTTCAATGAGCTCCCCTATTTCAGTCACACTTTTAACTAACTCCACCCTCTCTCCTACATGCGCATCTGAGCATGGGGCTACTTCTGCAGGTGGGGTCAGAATCCTCCTCAGTTGCAGGTGGTCCCTGTGCATATTCTAGTTGATGCTTTTCCTCTGTTCTACTGCCTCAGTTTCACACTCTTCCACCTGTCTTCCGTCTTTCAAAACTGTGTTGAAATCTCTTGATTGTTGTGGGCTTATATACTTAAACACTTTGATACCATCCTTGTAGTGTCTTGTCAAAACGGAGAAGAGCTGAAAGGGTTCTCAGTGCATTTTGAATCTGCTATTCTGTGGTCCCAGTGTGTAAACTTCTTGGTCTTCCCCAGTGTCTATCATTACTATTAGAAATACAATCTCCTGGTCTACTCATGAAGGAAATGAATACAACACACCTAAAATGACAAGGAATGCGGATTAGATGCTCTAGGGTCTTGTCGTACTCTGCCATTTACTAATAAGCCACTTACGTGCTACAAATTGTAGGTGCTCATTTATAAAATGAAAGAGGGTAACTCTACATGAACTATAGATTTCTCCTACTCTAACATTTCATAATTTTCTAAGTTTTTTTCTTAAAATTTCTCTATATTATCATTAATTTTAATTAAAAAAATAAAAATCTAACTTTCTCTTTTGAAAATCAAAGAGTTAATTCCCATAGTCCTACAATAATGGGATAATTAGTTCTGAAACCAGTCATGTTTCATACGAAAAGAAAATCATATTAAATGATTTTTAAAAATTAAACATGGACTTTGTAGCACAAAGACAAGGTCCCCCACAAATGGTGTTCCTTTATTTACTAGAAATGTTCAGCTCTTCATTAAAGTTGAAATAAAATAAATATATTATTTTTGAGGTGCAAAAATTTCTTATGAAAATCAATTTTTCTTTTCTGTCCATACAAACAAAATTATGGAATGACATTAGAGGTCAGGTTTATTTGGTAATAGAATGTAGCTTCTTGATATTTTTTATTTTAGGAAAGGAGAATATCAACATCAAAACTTTTTTCAACTTTATTTTTATTTAAAATGAGAACATATTTTCCTCTTGTAAAAAGAGAGTTCAACTAGAACTGTCAATTTTCTCATCTGTAAAACAAGATCTTGATGTAAATACATCACCAGTTAAACCCAGTTAATACAACTATTGCTATTATGTACAGTATCCATACAGAATTGCGTATAAAAAAAATAAGCTCAAAAGAAGGACCTGGAAGGCTCTGCTACGGAGAAAACTGAACAGAATTCAGCTGACTAGCTTGGTAATAACTCTCTGAACTGCTGAGAGGCCCCTTCAGTTCCTATGTTCAGGATGGTTGAGATTTCACTCTCACTTCTGTAAATGGTGATATTAATCGTTCTCTAATTTACCACTCTGTGTGACGAGGATGGACCTGAGATTAAGTGTCTCAGGAAGAAGATAGAAAACCACAGAGTTGTTAAACTCAAGTGCAAAGACTGGGGATTCAACACTATTCTTTATGCAACAGCAATTCACATTACCATTTGGTCAGATTCTTTCAACAAAACAGAAGATGCACTCACATGTATTAAAAGACAGAAATTAACTGCCATCTGTATCAATATGTTAATGTGCTTCAATCACATGTTTTCATGAAAGTTTAAACATAAAATCACCTTTAAGATCTAGGCCATGTGATCTGCTCCCTGTCATGTCAGATTATACCCTGTGAAGTTTACTGTCTTAAGAGTGACAGAGTTCTTTATACCTTGACAAATAACTAAAAGGAAAATAAAAACCCACACACACAATAAGATGAAGAGCCTATACATTTGTCAATCTTGATTTATTTGCTTTTCTTCAGTCAATTGGAGGTTTATAGCCACATTCTTAAAATCATTAACTGCAATCTTCCCAAACAGGTAATTGATGAACTGATGCATTCTAAAACTTGTCAGTAACAAAGTGTTATTCCAGTTTACAGCAACAGTTTAATTCTATTTAGGTACTAAAATTGAATACACTGAATACTGCAAACTTTATTCCCAACCACTCAGTAAAGTACTACATACTTTTGAGACAAAGGGAAAAAAAAGAAAAACCTAAAAAGCATAAGACTCTTCTGATTTTCATTTCCAATGATACATGCCAATCTTGATGATCAATCAGCAACTTAAATGTCAACTATAAACCCAGTATTTTATTAGCTGCTATGCAGTATACTAGAGCAATAGAAGAGAGAGGACCTCAAACCCTCTCTTCCCTCAAATTGAAAGGCAGGCTTCCTGACCCCTCCAGACCACTACTGGACACAGGGAACACAGGACCCCAATCAAGAGTCACCTGCTTTGTGATTACTTCCATGACACACCCTCACCAACACCACTGAATTTGCTGCTCCTACAGGACATTACATATATTTCCTATTTTAACACATACCACAGTGCATTATAATTATGATTGCAGATACATGTTCTAACAATTTAAAGATCATGATGACTTTTTTGCTCTTTATATCTTGCTATTTCCCTTCCCGTAATATTTCTTGAAGAGAAACCATAAAAATATAAACAAACACAAAAAGCAGAAAATATACAAAACATGTGGTTTGTGGCTTAACACAAACTTAATATTAATTCTGACAATATCCAGCATGACATGTATCCATGGTACATGTATCCATACCAGTATCCATGGTACAAATGAGAATGGACCAAGGTTTGAGCAGGTACAGGAGACAATCCAGGCATGAACAACACCAAGAAAAGGTAGACAGGAAGTAACATGGTGTGTAGGAAATCACGAGACCAGTCTGATGGGAAGAGACTTAAACAAGACTGAAACTCACTTTCTAAACCTCCATCTCCAATTGGACAATTCACAAGACACAGGTGCCCCAAAGTGGCCGATTTAGTCAATCCCTTTAACGGGGAGGAACAGTCTAAAATTTTACCCCTTTAGTTTGCCCCAAAAGCAACTATCAAATGTTGGCAGGACACAATGAAGGCTTACCTTTGTTAACATAGTTACGTCTCTCTCTCTCACAACCAGCCCACTTAGCTCCAGGTTCCTTAGCGCACCTGACGCACTTACACAGCGTCTAAGAGCTTTACACAAGTGGAAGGTCACATCTTTATTTCTTATTGCAGGAACACAACTTCTGGAAACTTTATTTCTGTCAGAACCTAAAGCAAAATTATTGTAAAATGAGTGATTTAAACCATACATTTTATCACCGTTAAAAAACATCTAAAAAGAAAAAAAAAGCATCTGCTCTGTGCTAAGGATTAGAAATGACTCCTGCTCTTAAAGCCTCATTAAGGAGGGACATGTATAAACTCAAAATTTCAATCACATGAGATAAAGAACCATAACCTTTATGCATAGAGGTTCCTATGGAGGCAAAAAGTTATGTCTAAGTGACGGCTTCATGATAACCCTGAAGTACAATCGAGAAAGATGAGGCTATGCAGAGTTGGAGGAGGAGGTGCATCAACTGCAGAGGGAGCACCTGTGCAAAGACACTCACGCCTGACTCCTGCTGGGCACTGTAAATACTGCAGGTGGGGATGACTAAAGGCCAGGGGTCCAAGTGTGAGAAGGGACAGAAAATAGAGACGTTGGTCGAATCAAGCCTGGGAGAGAGCATGGCTTGTATCCCACAGGTGATGAGGCCCGGGGCTACCACTGGCTGAGTAAGGGTGCCTCCGCTGATTAGCAAAAGGCACCCTGCTGCTGAAGGACCAGTTAGATAAAGGGAGTGATCACAAAAAGCTCCCCTTCCTCAGGGTCAAAGAGCCCCAGGAGGCTTGGTAGAGCACAGTCCAGACTACACGCCTCTGGGCAGAGCACACGCTGGGCGGCTAGTATGCACTAACTCTGTGTGGGCAAGCCATTAGCAGCATTATTTTAGGCGTATCTTTTCATGTTAGAAGATCACTCAACCACAGTAGGCAGATGAACTTAGAGGAACTGAGTCCAGGGGCCGCGAAACCACCCAGGAGCTTCTGCCATAGTCTGGGCAAAATGCAATGTGGATGAAGAAGCAAATTTAGGAGCAGGCCAAAATCTACAAGCTATCCCCACTGGATGCAAGACATGAAGAAAGTTCAGTGAAGGAACTCTGAAGAGAATGGGCTCTGCAATAAATTTTTCTTACAATCAATGTAAAATATTAGGCAAAATTAAGTACAGTGGCCTTTAAGGTCCCTTCCAGCTCTAATTTCTTTTGATTTCTAACTTATTACTCTGGTTAAGTAAAGTCCCTTCAGAGGTACGGAACAGTTCCTACACCTGAATGGGATGCAAAGAAAAATCTGATTTCTCTTCACCAGGGGATGAGTTGAACTGTCCTTGCAGAAGAGATAACACATGGTGTGAACCCCAGATCCTAGAAAAGGGCCAGGTTCACGATAAGTATTCAGCTTTTTGAAAACAAATGAACAATCATTTCCTCTCCTAGATCTTAACACCCTTTCTCTGCTGGCTACTTTCTTTCAGCTTATAAACATCCTCAATATACCCACTTAAAAAGCCCTCAGACCTATGATTCTTTGGATCTTCTTGTGGGTAACCTAAGTATCTCCAATGCCTTCAAATACCTGTCCTCCCAAAAAGCCCAGATCTGTACCTTGGGCCCAGACCCGTCTACCAGGCCCCTCTAAAGCACTGAAGATGAAGTAAGATCCTCTCCCCACCCCCAATCCCTTCCTACTGTGCTCTGTATCTCACAAAAAGATGCAGCTGTAAACTGTCACCCACACTTGCTGCCCTTCCTTTTCTAACTGGTCACCAGGCCCCACCCATTCTCTCTCGGATCTGCAAAATCCAGTTCAAGCTTTTATAACTTAAGTGGGACCCTTAGATTACAACTCATCCTGCACCCAATCAAGTGCCTTCCACATGGAGGTCTGAGTGAGTCTCTAAGCCAGAAGTCCATCTCACTGTTCTTTAGGGTTTCCCACGGCCTTCAGGGTAAACATCTAAACTTCTGACAGGACAAACAAGGCCCCTTCCTGCTGGGCCCCACTAGGTTTCCAGTATCAACTCTCATTTCTTTCCTAAACCCTGAGTTCCAGTCCTGTATCTTAGTTTTGCCATATTTTCTTATATTTCTCCAACTCTGACACACACTGCTCCCTCCTGCCACCCCAGGAGCTTCTACATATCCTTAGAAAGGATGGCACCTCCTCCAAAAAGCCTACCCTGAACTTTCCCTTCTAAGATTCTGTGCTCTGCAAAGGGGAAAGGTAGTGGGGAGGGATACATTAGGAGTTTGGGATTAACATATACACACGACTCTATATAAAATAAATAATCAACAAGGACCTACTGCATAGCACAAGGAACTCTACTCCATATCCTGTAACAACCTGTATGGGAAAAGAATCTGAAAAAGAATGGATATATGTATAACGGAATCACTTTGCTGTACACCTGAAACTAACACAATATTGTAAATCAACTATGCTCCAATATAAAATAAAAATTAAATTAAAAAAAACAAGATTCTGTGCTCTGTAGCACCAGAACCCACTTCTTCCAGAGCACAGACTACTGTGCTTATGTTTACTTGCCGCCCAGTAGAAGGGGAGATTACCTAGGGCAGAAGCATCCTCTCCAGCAGCCCTTGGTTCTGACCACTCATTCAAGTGCCAGGATACTTTACACACATAATCTGCGTAATTAATTCTAAGAACCCACAGAAAGGGTGGTTTTTAATGTCATTTTATAAGTGTGGGGATTGTAGTGCAAAAGAAACCTTCCCAGGCCACAGAGAGCATAAACTCTGGAATTCAAACCCTAAGCTGCCTTCACACCAGTGCTCTTTCCACTATATGATAGGACTATTGAAAAAAAATTTTTTTTTCCTGAGCCCTGTTTTAATGAAAAGGAAATGAAGCTGGTATATATCAATTTCCTAATCGCTTTGGCGTGTACCAGGCAAAGTCATTCAACAGACCAGGTAATATCTGTGGAACAATGAACGATGCTCCAAACTGTGCTAAGTGTTCTACATTGTAGAGCCTACAAGAATTAACAGAGTGTGACCTTGTAATCGCCACAGAGAGTGAGTCCTGTTAAGCCCATGCTACAGTTGAGAACACTGAGACCTAGAAGCCTTAAGGCACTCGGCCGGGGTCACCGAGCCGGCAGGAGTCGTAGGCCGCACGCCCCGTCTAGTGCACGCACACCCGGGCACTGGGCACTGGTTCTAGTGCCCACCCTCCACCTTGTACCATCTAAAACTCCGCTTCGCAGCGCCGACACGAGAGCCCCTGGAAGCGGAAAGTACAAACCCATCTCGCCAAGCCATGGCTCGAAGAAGCTCTGGATACAGATCGGGGGCAGAGGGTGCTCAGGGGCAGCGCCCCGTCCACCCCGCGCAGGCGGTGGCCGTTGAAGTCCAGCAAGCCCTCCCGCAGGGAGGCGCCCATGGCGGGCAGAGGCACCGAATCCTGCAATGCACACAGGTCCTCACAGCGCCAGAAGAAAGTCGGCCGCGCTGTCACGGCGCACCTTCACTCAGTGATGATGAGCCGAGCGAGGCCTCGGGGATGCTGGCTGCACACACGATGCCCACACATGCCTGGAAGCCCCGGCTGGCCTCCCAGCCCCTCGGGCGGCCATCACAGTCCAGGGAGTGGTAATCAGGATCAAAGTGGTAAAGGTCCTGCATTCTTCTTCTTGCGTTATTTCAAAACCGGCATCGCTGGCGTCAGGCAGTCCGGTAACTGGGTCCCGCGGACCGGTAATTGGGTTCATTTGCCTCTGCCTTATCTGCCTGCCAGCTGCTCCCTGAAATGCAAACAGCTACACAGGGTGACTTGCTACAAGACAGTGCAGGGAGCTTAAGCACCAGATGCAGGATGTAATTTACATTGACAGCTAGGGAGTGATAGGAACAGGATGTAATTTAGCTTTGTGAAACATACATCTAGTTACAGACACTACAGATTAGTAACAGTTTAAATAAAACTAGGATCGATTAACTCTTTCAGGCCAGTTTATGTGTCTTCTCTAGCCTGTTCACTGTCCCCTTTACCTTCCTTATTTTCAGGAGAGGAAAAACTTCATTTCTATTTTTGCTGCAACACTATTATGCTTAGTGAAATAAGTCAAACAGAGAAAGACAAATACTGTATGTTATCACTCGCATGTGGAAAGTAAAAAATAAACAATAAATGTAACAGAAAGGAAATGAATGCACAGATGTAGACATCAAAGCAGTGGTTACCAGTGGGTAGAGGGAAGGGGGGAGGGGCAAGATAGGGGGAGGGGAGGGGATGAGGAGGCACAAACTACTATGCATAAAATAAATAAGCTATAAGGATAGCCAATGTTTTATAATAACTTTAAATGGAGTATAATCTATAAAAAAATTGAATCACTGGGTTCTAATATATTGTTATTACAATATAATACTGTAAATCAACTATACTTCAATTTTAAAAATGATCACCACAGTACGTCTAGTTAACATCCATTACCATACATGGTAGAAATCTGTTTTTCTTATGATGAGGACTTTTAAGATCTACTCTCTTAGCAAATTTTAAATATGCAATACGGTAATATTAACTATAGTCACATCCCCAGGACTTATTTATCACTGGCAGTTTGTACATATTGACCACCTTTATCCATTTCACCCACTCTCCACGCCCTGCCTCTATAAGCTTTTTAAAAAATTCCATATAAAGTGAGATCATACAGGATTTTTCTTTCTCTGTCTGACATATTTTACCTAGCATAACACCCTGACGGTCCATTCATGTTGTCACAAATGGCAGGATTTGCTTCTTTCTCATGGCTGAATTATATATATATATATATATATATATATAAAAAATAATTTGGCATATATATATGCCAAATGTCCTTTATCCATTTATCCATCGATGAACACAGGGTTTTCCAAGTGTTGGCTACTGTAAATAATGCTGCAATGAATATGGGGGTACAGATTTCATTTTGAATAGTTTCTGTTTCCTTCATAAAAATACCAACTAGTGGAATTGCTGGATCGTATGATAGTTCTATTTTTAAATTTTTGAGGACCTCCATACTGTTTTCCATACTGGATGCAACAATTTACGTTCCTACCAACAGAGTCCAAGGCTTCCCTTTCCTCCACACCCTTGCCAACACTTGTTAGTTCCTGTCTGTTTTTTTTTTTTAACATCTTTATTGGAATATAATTGCTTTACAATGGTGTGTTAGTTTCTGCTTTATAACAAAGTGACTCAGTTATACATATACATATGTTCCCATATCTCTTCCCTCTTGAGTCTCCCACCCTCCCACCCTCCCTATCCCACCCCTCTAGGTGGTCACAAAGCACCGAGCTGATCTCCCTGTGCTATGCGGCTGCACGAATTTGCGTGTCATCCTTGCACAGGGGCCACGCTAATCTTCTCTGTATCGTTCCAATTTTAGTATATGTGCTGCCGAAGCGAGCACGTTCCCGTCTTTTTGATATTAGCCATTCCAACATGAATGAGGTGACATCTCTTTGTGGTTTGACTTCTCTGCTGATTAGTGATTTTAGGTGCCTTTTTAACTATCTCTGTATCTTCTTTGTAAAAATGTCTATTCAGATCCTCTGCCCATTTGTTTGCTGGATATTTTTTCTATTTTTTTGTATGAGTTCTTCATATAATTTGAATACTAACCCCTTATAGGATATATGATTGGTAAAAATTTTCTCCCATTTGGTAGGCTGCGTTTTCATTTTGTTGTTGGTTTCCTTTGTTGTGCTTTTTAGTTGGATGTAGCCCCACTTGTTTACTTTTGCTTTTGTTGCCTTTACTTGGATCAACGTCTTTGCATAAGTTCTGGAAACAACTCTTTCATAGTTTCCATGGATCGTTTTTAGGGGAGAGGGTGAGTTGAGATGAACTACTAGTGAAAGGAGGGTCAATGGGTCGAACTATAGCTTCTGTTACTGTAGGTGGCCTCAAGGCCACAACTGATAGTCATTGTCTCCCTCCTGTGCTATCCATTCTCAATCCCCCTCATCCTTGGATAATATCTCTGCTAAAATGGATGGTTTACTTCGTGGGGTGACCCTCACGCTCGTCCCTGAGTGAGTGTTCTGAGCTCTGGTCATCATTTCTTTCTCAAACCATGGCTGCTGTACTTGATCATTTACTGTGTACTTGACCATTTATTGTCAAAATTGGGAAAGGCAGTAACAAGAAATGCCCCACAGACTTGTTTTTAATCAATCATTTTCCAATTAAAATTTTTTTTCCCCCAGACATTTTTATCATCCCAAAAGGAAACTCTGGACCCATTGAGAAGATACTACTTCGCTCTCTCTACCAGGCCCTGGAGACCACCAATCTGCTTTCTTTCTCTTATGGATTTACTTATTCTGGATATTTCAGATAAATGGAATCATACAGTGTATGACCTTTGTGTCTGGCATCTTCAACTTAGCATGATGTTCGTGAGAGTCACCCACACTGTAATATGTATTAGTATTGCATTCCTTAAAAAAATGTTTTTGGCCGTGTAACTGATATTTAATGGCTCCATTCCTTTTTATGACTGAATTACTATTCCACTGTATGTATATACCACAATTTGTTTATTCATTCATCCAATGATGGGCATTTGGGTTATTTCCATGATTTTTCTATTGTGAATAGTGCTGCTATAAACATGTGTACGTAGATTTGAATGTTGTTTTCAATGATTTAGGAGTGGAATTGCTGAGTCATATGGTAATTCTATGTTTATCCCCAAAAACACACCCCAAAAAACTTCCTGAAAGTCTGTCCTTGTCTCAGAAGCAGCTTTTCAGGAAACATGACGGGCAACACTATGGACAGGGTCCCATGAGAGCGTATTTGTGATGCCTGGGGGTCTGGAGTTGGAAAGGGCTTCCCTTAGGAAGTGGCAGCTAAACTGAGGGCAAATTCAATGATTTTTCCTTCCTTCCTTCCTTCTTCCCTTCCTTTCTTCCCTCCTTCTTTCCTTCAGAGGGATGACATAGATGTTTTACACAGTATATCCTTTTAAAACTTTTGCATTTGAACACTGAACTTACTCATAACACGAATGAATATTTTAAGCAAGGTATTAGGGCTCAAATTATTAATATCATAGAACAATTACAGTGACAACCTGGATTGGAAACAATTTATTAGGAAAAAATATGGAAGCTTTTTTAATAAAAATTTTGATAAATAAAAAAGTTGACAAATCAGTGTATAGAGAGAATATTGGTTATTTGGGAAATTGTATCATAAAATGGATGGGCTCCACAAATTCTTCGATGTACTTGAAGAAAAGAGTGCTAAGTCAGTTTGGGCTGCTGTCACAAAGTACCATAAATGGGGCAGGGTGGGGGCTTGTAAACAACAAAAATGTATTTCTCAGTCCTGGAGGCTGGAAGTCTGAGATCTAGGTGCCAGGATCATCGCCTTCTGGTGAGGACTCTCTTCCGGGTTGCAGACTGTCCACTTCTCATTGTGTCCTCACAGGGCAGAGAGCAGAGAGAAAAAGCCAGCTCTCTCATGCGTCTCACAAGGATAAGAATCTCATCATGAGGGCTCCATCCCGATGAGCTCATCAAATCCCAAAAGATCCACCTTCTAATACCATCACATTGGAGGTAGGGTGTCAACATGTGAATGCTGGGGGGGACCCAAATATTCAGTCTATAACAAGTATTAATGGGGAAATGAGAGCTTCTCTTGAGGATGTTAAGGGCTGTTACAAAGCTCAACGGTACATGTGTTTCCAGAGAGAACTACAATATAGAATAAGTTCTATAAGGCGTTCACAGAATAGATTCATCTTTCTTCCCGAAAACAGTCTTTGGTAACCAGGGACCCATTCCTGGAAATTCACTCTTGCTCAAGGAAATCCATCCTCTCATTTAAAAAAAAAAATCTTACGAAGCTACATGAATGACACAGAGGACTTTTCCCAGCTCTAAGATTCTGTGTGTAAAACCTGTTAGTCTAAATTTATTTCCAAAAGATAGACCCTCCACGGGGTCTGCTCCTGCGGGGAAAGTGGGACCCCCGCTTGTGTCCTGGCCCCCAGGTGTGGCTTCCTCAAGTTTGGGGTGAAGCCCCCAGCCCCCTTGGGCTCTGCAGCGGGGCGGTGGGCTCAGGGGAAGGAGCATGGTCTCTGGGGGTTTCTCAGCAGGAGATGCTGGGCGGGGCTGCCACACAGGAACCCAGCGGCCCTGGGTGGGGCGCAGACTCCCCAGGCCTGGGTGTCCCTGCTGCGCATGGCTGCTGAGAACAGGGTCCGCGATAAAGCTCTGCCTGGCAAACGGGGACTGTGGGCGGCTCCATCCTCCCCTTCCGTCGGCACAGCCCCATCGCAGCCCTCCCTTCCAACAGGCAAAGCCTGTGACCTGCGGCCGGACAGCTCCACACCCTCATGCCCCAGTGCTCGCCCCACGCCGGGAACAGGCACAAGCCCTGGGCCGGCCTCTCTGGACGGCTCGAGCGGGATGGCTTCTTCGGCGTGCCCGTCACCCACCCCGAGCCCAGGGGCCGACAGGGAGGTCTGAAGGCCGCTCGGTCCCGGGCAGGGCGGAGGCACGGGCTTCGCGGCTGGGCCGGCCCTCCTCGCCGCCTCCTGCCTCTGCGCCCCGGCCGGCCCGGGGTGGGCTTCCCGTGGCCCCGTCTCCTTCCCACCCCCGTCGCGCCTCTTGCCCCACCCCCACCCCGGCCGCGGGCTCCACCCGAAGCAGCACCGAGTCGTGAGGGTGCGGGAGGGCACCCGCCTCGGGGCTTCCCCGACACCTACCCCCTGAGGAGGGTCCGACCGGAACCGCACACGAAGCGGCCCTGGCGGGAGGGAGACCAGGGGGTCGGGGGTCGGTGGGGAGCTTGACTCGCAGTTACTTCCGAGGGAAAGCTGAGCCCCCAGGGCTGGGGGCTGACCAGCCTCAGCACTCCCACGAGGGGGTGGTCAGGAAGGAGGGACCCTGTCCCTGGGGCCCAGGGCGCTCCCGCAGAGTCGCCAAGTGTGTCGGGTGCCCTGGACAGCTGAGGCACATTTTGCCCAAAGGTAAGTTCCAGTGCATCGCAGAGAGCAGACGAAATACACACATGGTGTTGCTAAGGGTTGAAACGAACCAATAATTCCTCTCTTTTCTCAGGATGTTCCGTTTGGCTGTTAATGAAATGTATTTCCAAGGAACGCAGGCATGTGGCTAAAAAGGCCAGCAGTGCCTGGGGGGGTCACAGCGAGACCCTCCCATCTCGCCCCCCTGGGCCATCCTGTGCTCTGGGAGCAGAGCTCTCAGCCAGAAGTGAAACACAGTAGCTTCCATATCCGGAAGTCTAAGATTTTCTAAAGCCCTTTAAAGGCCCCCTTCTCTGAGTGGTGCTTGACCTGCTGGTGTTTGGGGCGGGAGGGTGAGCTGGGTGGAGGGTCTGGGTGCCATCCCGAGGGAAGGGCTTTGGAGGCCTGTGTGAGCCTGAGACCAGGGACACAGTGCCCATGGCCGAGGGGAGGCTAGCGCTGACTCCAGCCATGCCGAGCCAGACATCGCCCTCCTTCCCGACAACCCAGCAAAGCCTGTCGCTCACATTCCTGGCTGTGCTGCTTACACTTGCCCTCTGAGAAGGCCAGCCTGGCAGAGCTCTGTTCCTGCCCTCTGGGCTGCTGGGAACTGAGTACCTAGCTTGGGTGCTGGAGGGGAGGAGCCATAGATGGTGGAGGCCCAGTCCCCGCCCAGGGTGCTGCCCCTCTGCTGAGCTGAAACTTCTAAGCAACGTCTTAATAAAACCAAAAGGGACGTGATATTGTTCTACCACCTGTGCCCGACCAATGTTAGCCCTTTGTCATATGGGGCAGTGCTGTCTAATGGTAAAGCTTCCACTATCAGATCCCCAATCCCTTCTCCTACCCCCTCCCATGGGGGTTCAGTGGGTACATCTGTATTTCATAGAACCTGAAACTCTGATTTTACAAAGGAGCTGGAGGTCTGGGGAAAGAACTGGTCTGATCTCAGTTAAGAATGCAACTTTATACCTGGACGATACTAGAGCACTTTAGCACCTCCTGTGTTTGAAAATGAGATCTTCACAAAGACCTCATGGGCAGGAGACAGGCAGGAGAGGGGACAGACTGAAGCTCTGTGACTGACTGATCAAGTAGCAGAGGTCCAGCTGACTTCCAGGCCTACCGCTGATTTACTATCACCAGAGCCACGTAACACACCTTCCACATAGAGAACCAGCAGAAAAATGAGTTTGAAGAGCATTTTAGCTAAATCCAAGGTCATTTTGATCATTAGTGAAAGTCATTCTCTTCCTACACACTGCCCACACCCTGAGCCCCCTTCCTAGAACCAAATGGGTTCTGAGATTAAAGTGCAAGTGACAAACCTGGGGGTGACCAGACTTTACTTTATCATCTCTTTCTTCTTCTTCCACGTGTGTTCCTGGTCTTACTCTTCCCGGTTCTTCTGCAGGGAGCGGTCCAGCAACCCTGTCAAGTAAAATCACACACCCTAAGGATGACTTTCACAGACTCCTCCCGTGGAGGCAGTTTTCAAAAGGTCTTCCTTCCTACCTACACCCACCCCCCCCAAAAAAAAATCAATCTTCATCTCAGGAGCCCTAAAAGGCACATCTTACCTCGAGATTTAGTATTTAATACAACCTTTAGATCTAGTTCTGATAACTGCCAGTTGCCCCCAATTCACTCTTTGCAAGAGAATTTTACCTGAATCACAAGGTTAATAACCTGACTGCAAGCCCAGCATCCTTAAGCTATCTATGGTCACCCTGGCAACTCACTATAAAGTTCTTCTTTTTAAAAGATTTCAGAAAAGTAATTTCAGGCATCAAGATTACATATTGCACAGAACAAAAAGCTTTATTATTCTTACCGTTCTCTGGATGTAACTCTATGTCTCTTTTCCTCCTATGTGGAGAGAAGGGAAAAAGAGAAAAACAGTATTTCAAAAGAAGATCAAAACCAAAAGCAAAGGGCTTCCCTGGTGGCGCAGTGGTTGAGAGTCCACATGCCGATGCAGAGGACGCGGGTTCGTGCCCCGGTCTGGGAAGATCCCACATCCTGCAGAGTGGCTAGACCCGTGAGCCATGGCTGCTGAACCTGCACGTCCGGAGCCTGTACTCCGCAATGGGAGAGGCCACCATAGTGAGAGGCCCGTGTACCACAAAAAAAAAAAAAAAAAAAAGCGTGAGTCAAAGTATTAAATAAATACATTTGATGTGGTTAAAAACAGGGGTTGGGGGTTAATCTCGGTTTGGGGGAGATCTGGGCAACCTTCAGTCTGGTGTTGATGTCCCACCACCCTCAAAACAAAGAGAGGCCCAGGAGCTGGCCCGGCACACGTATGCGCACTACAGGTCATCTAGTGATGCTACGTAAAGTCAAAGATCCACCTCATGTCAGGGATTTGTTAACACTAGAAAAAAACCAAAGGAGTAATTTGGGATTCACATCAGGAAGTGATGATGACAACCTAGACTGGACACCAGCTCTTCTCTGATGAATACCTTAGTACACTACTTCCCTAAGTTCACAACACTTGCCATCTCCAGGATATCTGTATTTATGTATTTAAGAGGGATAAAAATATTGTTGTGATGAAACCGATCTATGTCTTGTCTGAGGTGGAGGTTACAAGAATGCATACGTGCATACGCGTGACCACACATGCACAGTGAATAAAGTCTGTAGATTATGCTGATGTCCATTTTCTGGTTTTGCTATTACGGTTATGTGCGACGTCACCATTGGAGAAAGTTGGGTAAACTACACAGGACCCCTCTGTACTGTATTATATGAAATTAATCTGTATGTGTATATATAAAATTCTGCCTCCAGACTGCCTTTAGACTTGAGCTACAACATCAACTCTTCCCTGGGTCTGCCTCTCTTGGCCTGTCCTGCATATTTCAGACTGGCCAGCCTGAAGTCGTGTGACTCAGCTGCTTAAATTAATCTCATATACACAGACATCACTGGGTCTGTTTCTCTGGAGAACCCTACGATAGATTTTATACTAATATACTACTGTAATATATACATACATATAATCTGAAACAATACAGAAGAAACTGATACATGCTCGCCTCTCGCAGGAAGAACAGGACGGAGAGGGGGGAGCACGACCCTTACGTACCAAACAGCCTTTTGTGCTGCTGCCAGCCCGGCCGCCCCAGGTCCAAGCAGATATAATGGTGTGTGGCCCAGGCAGTGGCTACACAGCTAAGGATTTTAAGGCACAATGCAGCGAGATGCCAGGGCCACAGTCACACACGTGGAACATTCTAAAGCCAAGAGCGGTCGCAGGATTCTGCGCATGGGCCCCCGAGGGCACTCTGGAGGCCGTCGCAGACCCTCAGGTCCCACGTGAGGAGACAGCCCGCTAGAACACAGCAGGCGGCCCTCCTCCCAGATCTCGCCCGGGTCAGCCTCCCGGGCACCCGGCCTCCTCTGCACAGCACTGGGCAGGCTCACAGAGGGAAGAGCGGCCCAAACCCAAAGGTCACACCAAACCCCACAGGAGAAGAGTAAACCAAGGTGATGAGGGGAGAGGGGAGGGGTCCCTCGGGAAGCTGGCCACTCAGGATTTCCAGCCTCTTCCACGGGAAGCCAGCTCACGAAGCACCAAGACCTGTCCTGGGTCACACTCAGAGGACTTGACCCCTGACCCCACAGCCCCGCTTCCCAAGCCTCCTCGATGCTGACGCAGATCAGCATGGAGGAATGGGGGACTGCACGGCTGGGGGGCTGCTGGGAACTCAGGACTGGCCCACCCCGAGGCCCTGCGCCAGCAGGCGCCACACTCACTGGATGGTCTCATTGATTTCGTGAGCGGCATCGTGGGGTTTAAACGTCCTGAAAGACAACGGGACAGGTTTCAGAGCCGTCCCTCCCCGCTCAGGTGACGGGGGCGACCAGGGGAGGCGGGTGCTGCAGCCCCCGGGACTCCCCGACACGCGGGACCTACCAGAGAGCTCCACCTACAGCGCTGGGGCCCTGTCCTGCCACGTGGGACACGCTGGCTCCGGGAGCGCCTGTTCCTGCAGCGCCCTGCCGCCCAGCGGGCTGCGGGGAAGGGACGGGGACGGACTTGATGCCTCCGACCCTCCTGCCCCAGGACCTCCCCCGGGCGCTCCTGCAGCCTGGAAGCCACAGGTCTGCCTCTGAGTCCCTGAACCGCCGCAGGCCTCGGTCTCCATCTGTAAAATGGGGAAACACCACTCGTGCAACCACCATGAGCGGGCGAGCAGCGTTCCTCCCTCCCGCCCACGGCGGCACTCTCCGGGCCTCACTGCACCCGCGGGCTGGCCTCGCCGCTTTCCCCGAGGAGCACGTCGGGGGTTGCTCTGGCCTTTCGCCGGGGTCTTGGCGGCCAGCTAACCCAAGACCCCGCAGAAACCAAGTGAGGACAACGCATCGTGTGGACGGTCTGTAACTCTAGACTGCACCTCCGCCCCGCCGGTGAAGGTTCCTATCGCGGTGAGGAGGGGCCTCGAAGAAGATGCACAGCGAGAGGAGGGCCCCCAAAGAGCACGGGCTGAAGCTGGAGGTGAGATGGTCAGGCCCAGAGCTGCCAGCCCTGCCCCAGGACAGCAACTGCCCCTCTCAGACCAGGCCACCATTTCCACGCTTCACAGTGGAGGACGGCAACGCAGGCAGAGCCCCTACGGGCCAGGGCACGGATGCCCGGAAGGTCCCAGGACAGGGGCCCCCACAGCGCAGCGGTCCTAACAGGTCAAACAACTCCAGAAACACCCTTTGTGTCCTAAGCCTCATCTTTGCAACAGCAGCCCTACTGAGCTATAATTCACACAGAATGGGCCCCCGCTTCAAGTATACACTTCAGTGGGTTTTAATACATTCAGAGCTGGGCAACCATCCCCTCTATCTAGTTCCAGAACATCCCATCACCCCATTAGCAGACGCGCCCCAATCCCCTCCCCAGCACCTGACAACACTAGTCCATTCTCTGTTTCTGTGGATTTGCCCGTTCTGGACGTTTGTAAATAGAATTATGGTATGTGACCTTTTGCCCAGAATCTTATTTTTTAAGGAAAAGGAAAAAAACAATCTTCTATCGTTCTTAATAATATCCTCCAACTTACCAAGGACGGAGCAGTAAATATCCATTGAACTCATATTACTTAGACAAGGCCGGGGCGGGAGATGGAGCATGTGCCGTCCGTTCGGTCCAGCACAGGACAGCCCTGCAGACCAGTGGTTCCCAACACGGGGGAACCGACCCGCAGCTTCAGCACCACTGCTGACCCAGAAACCCTGGGGAAGAACCACTGATGGGAACAATCGGCCCCAAGGCCTCCTGGCAAACGGCAGAAAACAGTGAGGACAGCTGGGTTTGGAAAACAGTCTGGCAGCTCCTCAAAGGTTAAACAGTTAGCAAATGACCCAGCAATTCCTCTCCTGGGTGTCTGCCCAAGAGAAATGAGAATATTCGTCCACTCAAAACCCTGAACGTTGGGCTTCCCTGGTGGGGCAGTGGCTATGAATCCGTCTACCAATGCAGGGGACACAGGTTCGAGCCCTGGTCCAGGAAGATCCCACATGCCGCGGAGCAATGAAGCCCATGCGCCACAACTACAGAGCCCGCGTGCTGCAACTACTGAAGCCCGCGTGCCTAGAGCCTGTGCTCCGCAACAAGAGAAGCCACTGCAACGAGAAGCCCGCACACTGCAACAAAGACTAGAGCCCACTCACCACAACTAGAGAAAGCCCGCGCATAGCAACGAAGACCGAAGGCAGCCAGAAAAAAAAAACACACCCAAAACCCGAACATTAGTGTTCACAGAGGCGTGATTCACAACCGCCAAAAGGTGGAAACCACCTAAATGTCCATCAACAGATGAACGGATAAACAAATGTGTCCCTCCACACACACAAATATTATCCATCCACGAAAAAGAGTGAAGCACTGACACTCGCTACAACGTGGATGGACCCTGAGAACACAATGCTCAGTGAGAGAAGTCAGACGGAGGACACACAGTGTGTGTGATTCCACTGATGGGAAACGTCCAGAACAGGCAAGTGCACAGAGACAGAGAGTGGGTTCCTGGTTGTCAGAGGCTGGGGAGGGGGACAGGAGGGATGCTAATGGGGATGGGGTTTCCTCTCGGGGTGATGGAACGTTCTAAAATTGGTAGTAGTGACGACTACACTCAATGAATACACTACAAAGCAGGGAACGGCACGCTTTAGGTGGATGAGGTGAAGAGTGAGGGAATTACACCTCAAAACAGCTATCAACAACAGCAACAGGGACTTCCCTGGCGGTCCAGTGGTTAGGACTCTGTGCTTTCACTGCCGAGGGTCCAGGTTCAATCCCTGGTTGGGGAACTAAGATCCCCCGAGCTGCACGGCGTGGCGAAACAAAAACAAACAAAAACAAACAAAAA
The DNA here is from genome assembly GCF_964374135.1 of Grampus griseus. Taxonomy (NCBI): domain Eukaryota; kingdom Metazoa; phylum Chordata; class Mammalia; order Artiodactyla; family Delphinidae; genus Grampus; species Grampus griseus. The sequence goes on along the minus strand of NW_028132952.1, from coordinate 82,935 downwards.
ACCACAACACAATCTATAGGAGGAAATGTGAGGCAGTGTTAAAAGCACCTCCACCTCAGTAGGAAAATACCGAGCATCTAAGACACTCATGTGGCCGACGGACTCTGTTCCTGGTCCACAACATTCAGTGATTCCAGAGAGACAGCCCTGGCAGCCCTGAATTCCCTGGGCTCCTGTACCCACTGAAAGCAGAGAAGACGCCACACTTCCCGCAGGGTCTGCTCAGAGACAAAAGCACACAGCACAGTGTACAAGGCACTGAGGTAGCCACAGGATGAGGAGGAGGGTCTAGAACTTTCCACCAATGCTCTCCCGCATCACACTCCTCCTGAGGGGAGCCGGCCCCCATGCACTGAGGAGCCTCAGCAGCCCTGCGGGGCCCACGTGCAGAGGAGCCACGGGTGGGGCCTCCTGGAAGCCAGGCATCCCGCCCGGTCCAGCCTTCGGATGGGGCAGCCACGGCTGAAGCCCCTACTGCAGCCTCCTGAGGGACCCTCGGCCGGAATCCCCTGGCCCGCCTGCTCTGAATCCTGGCCCTCAGAAACCACGGGAGGTCATCAGTGTGCGTTGTCTCAAGCTGCTAAATTCATGTCTGCGTTTAGGCCAATACCTTACACCCTGTGAGCACGGCCCGTAAGAACAAGTCTTAGAGCCACGGGAGGACGTGACAGTACCCAGGAGAGTCTCATTCCGGTCACCACTGTGGAGTTACAAAACAGCGTGTGCGCTCTGAAAGGACCCTGTGAGCATGCGCATGTGCCTGAGCGTGCGCTGCGTGGCAGTCCCGTGCCAGCTCGGACTGCGCTCCCTCCCTCGGCCCCCTCAGGAGGCTGGACGTGCCCCAGAGACGCTCCTCCTGCAGGGGCGGCAGGGACCCTCATGGCACGTGGGCTGCAGCCCTGGCCGAGCCACCGCATCTCAGGCCGCATCACACAGACCTGGGAAGACAGGGGCCTGGAATGTGGTCTCATCCGTGATGAGATGAACTCAAGCTTTCCCAAGCTTTAAAACCAGACCAAAAGGAAGGAAACAGTTTACGATGTGCCTCCTACAGTCTCAGGATGCTGCTTTAGAACTGGCCAGCTTCCAGCGACCATCCTGAGTCGTATGATTTAAGATGCCCTGATCACCATCAATGATTCAGAAGCTCTCACAGCTTCTCGGCTGTGGCCTCTTCTTCTGCTTCACAGGCCTTCAGAACAGAGCGACACCAGAAGCCGACCCAGAAACGTCCGACTGAGAACAGCCCTGAGGAAGCCCGCGCTTAGGAGCACCCACACCTCCTCCTCTGGGGGAGCCCTGGAACTCCGGGGTTTGAGGCCAGCCCTGGTCTCGCTGCACAGGATGCCCGGCCTCCCAGTCCCAGCCACAGCCCCGGCCCGCTGCTGGCTGCTTGCTGAGTCACTGACTAACCCAGGCTCTTCTCACTGACAGCCTCAGAGCCTCCGCAGGAAGCCACGCAGAGGCTTAGCGGAATGCTGCTCATCACAGAGCCAGCGGCCTCACTCCGGGGTCCTGGGAAAACAGCTGCAATAAGCACAACCATTCCCACCTGAAAAAGCACGCTGTGCACAAGCCGGGGGCTGTCATCAGGCCTGAGCCGCCACAAAGCCCGTCCCGTCTGCTCCCTGCCCCTGCCCAGCTCAGGTGAGGGCGGGAGCCGCCCACGGGGCTGGGGAGCCTGGCTGTCCCACTCGGCAGGCCCCTGCCTCGTCCTTGACTGTGAGGACAGGTGTGGGAACAGGAACTCCACCCGGACTCCCGCAGGTCTGGCTCTGCCCCTGCTCGTCCCCGCAGGCCCTGCGCCCGGTGTGAGGAGCCTGGACAGGAGGCCTCCTGGGTGCTCGCTGCCAGGGCACAGCCCACCCCTGAGCACGCAGGCTGGTTCACAGTGACAGGGGCACGACATCTGGAGACATCGTCCCTGGAGGACCCGGCGAGAGGCAGGGGGCAGAGACTAGGGAGGAGACAAGACGTGGACTCCGTCCTCCTCTTCCCACTTGCAGCAGGAAGACGCCGGGACCCAGGGGGCCTCCGAGGCAGGGGCATCACACCAGGACGAGCATCAGAATCCCTGGTCAGAATGCAGTTCTGGGGCCCACCCGCAAAGTTTCAGAATCAGCAGGTCTGGACCCCAGGAACCCGCATTCCTAACCAGTTACGGCTGGTGGGGAGGCTGCTGGCCCAGGGCCCCGCTCAGAGAACCACCGGCCTGAAGCAAGCAGGGACTCTTGCTCTATCACCGTCTGCTGAGGGCACGAGTGTCCAGCAGGTGCTGAGGGGTAGCACCCTGGGACTCTGCCCATGGTCCCCACTCCCCAGCAGGCTGCAGGGGGCACTGCCTGTGGGCTGGGGGTCGCTGCCTTCTCCCCCGAGGCTCTGCACACCTCCGGAGCCCTGGGGTGGGGGCCAAGGCAAGTGGGACAGAGCGGCCAGGGTGGGATGCACGCACTACTTCCCAAAGTGGAGAAGCACAGCGGGAGGAGTCAAAGGCAGGGGAGATGGAACACGGTGGGTGGTCCGCCGGCTGTCTCTCTGCCTCTCCCAGTGGCCAGGCTTTGAGAGCAGAGATCTGGCTGGAGGAGTGGAAAATCCACAGAAGTCTCTCCGTCTGGAAGGCAAGCCAAGTGGGTGAGCAGAGGGCCCCGAGGCCCAGCAAAGGCGCTCAGCCTCACCTCTCAGCCTGCGGCCCCGCTGGGGAGCATCTCTCAGCCTGCAGCCCCGCTGGGGAGCAGCCACTCGCCAGGGAGAGGGAGCATGGGGTGAAGGGGGAGGGGGAGGGTCAGCGCCTGCGGTGGGCCTGAGTACTCAAGAAGTGAACAGGTTTTCACTTGAAAATGAGTGCATTTCACACAGGGGTGGGGGTGGCAGATAGACTGGCTGTGGAGCATCACACGGGTCTTGTCCACAGTCAGCCCCGGATGTCCGCAGGCCCCCAGCAAGGGGGTGTTGCCTGGTCCCAGGACCGTACCTGAGGACAAGGCAGGCCAAGGATGGGAACCACCTGGTAAAGCGATGCAAAGGAGAGAACCAGGAAGGAGGCTCTCCTCCCACCGCGCACCCGGCCCGCTCCCCACAGGGCCAGGCTGACAAACCAGGCTGGTCTCGGGACTGAGCCGCGTCGCAAAACCCTGCCCGCGAGACCGGCACTGCAATAACAGTCAACATGGGAAAACAGGAAGGGGCTGCTGGGACCCCATGAGGCCAAAGTCCAGCTGGAGGAGGAAGAGAGAAGAGGGAGCGGGCCCGTGGCTCCCAGGCCACAGACACGGTGCAGGACACGGTGGACCCGCGGCCCTGACCAGGGTGTGTGGGACCCACTGTGCACACAGGGGCCCCGATGACCAGGGTCCAAGGAAGGAGCTGCCACGAGGGAGAGGGGTCTAGAGCCTCACTGTGCCCACAGCGGCCCCTGGCCACCTGGACGAGGGGCAATGGTGCGCGCTGGTGCCACTCCAGTGAGTACAAGATGCACGCGGATTTTTAAGACAGGGTGCGCGCGCACACACAAAGTAAAACTGCCCTTCAGTAATTCTTTAAATGGCACGTTGAAAACGTCGTGTCTGGGCTATACTCGGTTACGTGTAATGCTATGAAAACGTACCTCGCCTCCTCCTTCTGACTCGTCACCTGGCTCCCACGAGGGCATGCGTGTGGCTCGTGTGCCCCCTCACCTACCGCCCCACCTGCGGGAGCGTTTCCAGACCTGACCCTGAGCCCGAGCTCCACGCCTGGGTCCGCAGCTCACGGAAGCCAGTCTGCACAGAGCCAGGACCGGCTGGGATGTCCTGCTGTCCGGGCAGCCGTCCTTCTGCAGGACGGGTGTGGATGTGTCCACAGGAGGACGGGGCACCACGGGGGCTCCAGGGGTGACAAGACCGTTTCAGTTGCTTCAATCCAAACTAGCCCACCTGTAACAGGCCGCCCAGCCACCCAAGGAGCCGCTGCAAGTGCTGAGTGCCTGACGCCGGGCGTGTGCGGGGAGGGGCCGTCGTGGAGTGACCCCGGTGGGATGGGGGAACGCGACGACCAAAAGTTCACCACCAGAACTTTTCTCGCCCTCACCAAAGAAAATGCTTTACTGCCACAGAGCAGTCCGGCCTGAGGCCGAGGCCGTGACTGCAAGGGAGGGAAAGCCCAGGGATGGAGGAAGCCCTTCCGAGGGGGCACAGCTGGAGAGGGACTCGCCCGCGCTACCCGAGCGACAAGCGGCAGCACGGCCTCCACCCAGCGGTCTCAAAGGCCAAGGCGAGCCGCGCCCCCAGCCTTCCAACTGTCTCCCATTCCAGCAAGGGATCCTGTTAGCACCGTATCAGTGCCACTGGCGTCACCCCACCCCAGGACCAAGCCAAACGAACGCCTCTCCAGGGGCCTCGAGACCCCACGACCTGGGCCACGCACACGGGAGCATCACTCAGCTATGCAAAGGGGTGAAGCCCTGACACTCACAACAATGTGGACAGACCCTGAGAACACGATGCTCAGTGAGAGAAGCCAGACACAGAAGGACACACAGTGTGTGACTCCATTGATGGGAAACGTCCAGAACAGGCAGATCCACAAACACAGAGTGTCAGGGGCTAGAGCAGGGGACTGCCGGCCCTTTGCGCTGATGGAATGTTCTGGAATTAGAGGTGAAGGCTGCACAGCTCTGTGAATATAGTAAAAGCCATTAAATTGTACACTTCATATGTGTGAGTTCTGTGGTGTGAGAATGCTATCTCGACAAAGCTGTTATTTAAAAAGACACAAAACCCACAAGACCCAGCGCGGCTCCTCCTCCCCTTCTCCCGCCCCTTCACCTGGTGTCTGTCCCAGACCAGGTGTGGGCCCAGTGTGTCCTGCGGCCCCAGCACCTGCTGAGTGGGAGCCTCACTCAGCCTGCAGGGTGAGCACAGAGCAGACGCCAGGGAGCCACCTGCACACCAGGGGAAACGTGAGCCACCACCACCATGGGACATGCAAATCCTTCCCTAGATCTCCCTGCCCCAAGCCCCATGACTCCCGCCATCCCAGTGGGCACCACCCCGTGGTGGTCCCTTTCCCCCTCCCCCCCCCGACCCCCGGGCACACAGCCTGCAGAGACCCCTTCCCCACCCAGGAAAAGACGCGTCAGGTTTTTAAAGGACCAGCGTTCTCAGAGGTAACCTCTCTCACACACCGGCTGCCCGTGCACCTGTTGTGAGTCTGATGCGCTTTCCCGACATCGGCCGCGCACCCCATGACTAACTAAGGGGATTCAAACGGAAGCCCCTCAGAGATGAGGAGGCATCGTCATCCAAGGTCAATACTCAGTGAAGCACACAGCCTCCGAACTCCCAACTGCAGCTCACGGGAACCTGTGACTCGGCAGCCCTGCCAGGCGCCCTGGACAGGAAGAGGGCCCGGTCTGAAACAGGGGTGCCGAGGAACAGAGCCCCGGGCTAGGCACCGCGACAGTGGCTGTGGGTGGGGAGAGAGAGTCTGGGAAGGAACAAGAAAGGCGAGCGGTGAGGGAGGTAGTACAGAGCCATGCATGAGCTGCGGATGACCGTGGACAGGCACCCGGCATGTCCTCTGTTAACACCCTTGGGACTGCTCGACGCCACGGGCACGGCAGGAGACCCGGCTGGTGGGAACGGCAGGGACAGCTTGAGGGGACAGAGAAGATGCCAAAGAGGCCTCCAGGCAGCACCCTGAGTGGGAGGAAGGAAACAGGACTGTCATCCCACAGCCAGGGAGAGAAGGCGCACGTACTGGGGAAGAGTGCCAGGACCACGAGAGGAGGACATGGCAGAAAGAAAGAGGGAGGAGAGGGGCTTCCTGGGAGACGTGCGCCGGGCCCGGGACCCAGGGATGCGAAGACACAGCCAGTCCCACCCTACAGCTCCCCGAATCCAAAAAGGACACCAAACACTCTGTATCTTGACTGTATCAATGCCAATGAAATCATTACATCAGTGCGTAGCTTTGTAAGATGCCACCATCAGGAGAAACTGAGTACAGAGAACGTGGGATATGTCCGACCTATTTCTGACGGCTGTGCAAGAATCTACGATAATCTCAAAATAAAAAGTTTAATTTAATTAAGGAAAAAAGGACACAGCTCCTAGAAGAAGGCTGGGGGTGGGTCCCCTGCAGCTCCCAGCAGCCTCCTGCCTAGTGAATATCCAAAGGGCCGGCTGGCTGCCTCTGTCTCCTCCCACCAGGAACAGAGCATACAGGCGGCATTTGGATGTTAGGGACCAAAGTATGAAAGCTAACAGCCACATGCATACGGAATACCAGGCTTTTCCCGGTGATCCCTTCCTCTTTAAAGAGGCTACTTCACCCATGGAAAGTCCTCAAAGGGTTAACCTGCCTTCCATCTGAGCTCAGATTAGGCAGGACTCACACCAGCAGAGGTCACATCAGAAAATGTTTTCTGAGTCAGGGGGAGGGATGGCTCACTCAGCCGCCCACTTCAGCTACTACCCACTGTGGAGTGAAGGGCGTGACTGCTCAGCGGGTATTCATCAGAGACCCGTGGGCTCTCAGGAGGAAGCCAGAAGCAGGCGGGGACACTCACGCTGGGGCCACTCCACGCCCACAGCCTCAGTGAGTCACGGAGGGGAAGGACCACTGCACGCCCTCGCTGGCTCCTGCCCTGCCATCAGGCAGCCAAAGATACCACCTGCTTCCTCCTGAGCTGAGACCCGGTTTTCCCACCAAAAGGACCATCCTGCTTTAGAAATGCCACCGTGAGCTATAAGTAGATATCTGGGAACTCTCAGTCACAGAAGGAACAAAACTCATCCTGCACCCCGCCCTCCTTTTTGTCAATTGCGCAAAAGCCCATCTTGGAGGCTGGACATTTCCGCGTACAGGCGGTTGTGGCTGTTTGCACTTCCTCTTGCGGGCGCCCCCTCCTCAGAGAAGCCACGCATACCTCCCCCAGGGCAAATCTGGCAGCCCCACTCTCTGGGACCTCAGCTGATCCCATATACGGGGCACTACACCTCAGCTGAACTTCTGTGTTTATAGATCACCTACAGTCCTTAGTTCATAAGTTTTGAGAATAAGAATACTGTCACCCACAGAATGGGAGAAAATATTTGCAAACGAATCAACGGACAAAGGATTAATCTCCAAAATATATAAACACATCACGCAACTCAATACAAAAGAAACAAACAACCCAATCCAAAATGGGCAGAAGACCTAAATAACCATTTCTCTAAAGAAGACATACAGATGGCCAAGAAGCACGTGAAAATCTGCTCAACGTCACCAATTATTAGAGAAATGCAAATCAAAACTACAATGAGTTATCACCTCACACCAGTTAGAAGGGGCATCATCAGAAAATCTACAAACAACAAATGCTGGTGAGGGCGTGGAGAAAAGGAACCCTCTTGCACTGCTGGTGGGAATGTAAACTGATACAGCCACTATGGAGAACAGTATGGAGGTTCTTTAAAAAACCAAAAATAGAATTACCATATGATCCAGCAATCCCACTACTGGGCATATACCCAGAGAAAACCATAATTCAAAAAGACACACGCACCCCAATGTTCACTGCAGCACTATTTACAATAGCCAGGTCATGGAAGCAACCTAAATGCCCATCGACAGACGAATAGAAAAAGAAGTGGTGGTACATATACACAATGGAATATTACTCAGCCATAAAAAGGAACGAAATTGAGTCATTTGTTGAGACGTGGATGCATCTAGAGACTGTCATACAGAGTGAAGTAAGTCAGAAAGAGAAAAACAAATATCATACGTTAACGCATGTATGTGGAACTTAGAAAAATGGTACAGATGAACCGGTTTGCAGGGCAGAAGTTGAGACACAGATGTAGAGAACAAACGTATGGACACCAAGTGGGGAAAGCCACGGGGGTGGGGTGGGGTGGGGATGGTGGTGTGCTGAACTGGGCGAGTTGGATTGACATGTATACACTGATGTGTATAAAACTGATGACTAATAAGAATGTGCTGTATAAAAAAATAAATTAAATTAAATTCAAAAATCAAAAAAAAAAAATACTGTCTACTGTCCTCCGCGCCCCCTGGAACACTCACACTAAATATCCAGGAGGTGCTTGCAGAATGAATGAATCAATGAACAAACAAGCTCACTCATTTCAAACGTGCGGTCACACGAGTAATCTGACCTTCTAAGAAGTTAAGCTTCTGGAAGGAGCCCATTTTCTTAACGTATTCAGCATCGAGTCATCACAAAATATGAATTCTTATAAAGTAATGCCCCCTCACTTCCCATGAGAAAGCAAAATTCCTCAGCAGGGAAATGGGAGGGTAGCAGACATTACCCGCAAAGCTTTGGGAAGGCTGCGGCTCGCTGAGCACTTCACTAGGGCCCCTGACCGCCTGCCTGGTAGTAGAACAGACACACCAGGAACGGCTGCTGACCGGCAGAAAGAGCGCCCGGCCAGGCAGGCAGCACACCCCGCACCCTGCCAAGCGAGGTCCGGCCAACAAGGGAAAGACGCTCTCTCCACTTCAGCACCGCCCACCACTAGAAAGCCAGGTCCTGCCAGGGCCTGGACACACAAAGCCTTCCTTACAAGGGTTACAAATCTGTGGCCTTGCTCTGCCTCAAATAAAAGACAGAGATGGGGACAACGTGACCATCTCCAGACCATCTCAACTTCGTTTCAAGTGCCTGGGTGCTGGGTCACAGTGCATTTCTAAACTCTTCCAATACTCAAAAATACCAATTTCTAAGATGCAGAAGGGTTGTTAAACATACACTTAGCACAGATCCCAGTCCCACTCCTGAGCATTTTCTCAAGTGAGGTAAAAACCCAAGTTCACATGGAAACCTGCCCTGGGATGTTTACAGCAGCTTTATTCCTGATCCCCTCAAAACTGGAAACATCCCACAAGTCCTGCCACCCGCAGGCGAATGGACAAACGGAACATGGAATACAACACAGCCAGAAAAAGGAGTGGCTTCTCATACCCGCAACAACAGGGATGACGGACTTCCCTGGTGGTCCAGTGGCTAAGACTTTGCGCTCCCAATGCAGGGGGCCTGGGGTCCATCCCTGCTCAGGGAACTAGATCCCGCACGCTGCAACGAAAACATACTGCACGCGCCAATGAAGATCCCATGTGCCGCAACTAAGACCCGGCACAGCCAAGTAAATAACTAACTAAATCAATGTTTAAAACAACAACAACAAAAAACAAACGCGGGATGAATCTCGCATAGGTTTTGCTGAGCTAAAGCAACCAGAATCAAAAAGGTACATGCTGTTGTTCCCTTTATCTGGCTTTCTGGAAAAGCCAAAACCTTAGGGACAGAGAGGAGATTAGAGGCCAAGAAGCTAGAGGCGCGCTGGCGCCAAAGGGCAGCAAATGGCATGACAGGATTGCTCTGCCTCCTGACGGCGATCATCTGTCAAAACTCCTACAGCTGTGCACTACAAGTGCACAGAACTATGCTTCACGGCTACTAAGGATAAACAAATGATTACATTTTGAAAAATGCGCCGGCCAGCCAACCCGTGCATGACAAGTGCAGTAAGAGGGGCGGGGAGGCGAGGCAAGTGCATCAGCTGGACTTCTGAAGGTTCTCCCCACTTTCAGTTTCCCTCCCCTGGGATGTCTCCCCGCCCTGCCCACTGCTCAGGCCGCCCACCAGGGCCACCCGGAGTTACCCAACCGGAAAAGCCAGAGCCCAGGCTCAGCCGCGCCTCCGGGCACAGGAAGGGCAAAAAATAGAAAGCGCCAGTGCGCGGTGGCGGGCTGGAAACCCTCGGACCTCAGATAACTGCGGAGAACCGGGGCCCGGGAGTCAACATCGGCTCCCAGGCGGTCCCAGCGTCCCGACCCCGACCCCGGCCGCGACACACTTTCCACACACTGACACACACGGAGCCCGCGCGAAGGCCGGGTCGCGCGGGCTTCCCCGCCGGGTCGCCTGGAGGCCGGTCCCCCGCAAGCCGAGCGCACGAAAGGGCGCCCCAAAGGCGCCGGCCCAAGGCGCCCGCTGCGCTTTCCCTCCGGAAGGTGGGCTGCGGGGCCCAAGCGTAAACCCTGAGACAAGGAACACGCGCACCACGCCGCCACGGGGGACGAGAGGCCGGGCGCCCACCTAGCCGGACACCCTGCATTTCTGGAATCACCGGACGCCTGTGTACATTTCCGTCTGGCCTGTCATTTTCCAAAGGCCACTCAAGGTCAGGGGACAGAACGCCTCCTCTCCAAGTGTCCTGCCAGCCCACCCACTCAAGATCAGAGGGATAAAATGCCTAACTAAAACAAAACAAAATAGAAACACAAAAAAACTGGAGAGAGGGAGGAAAGGGTGACCTGAAAAAAAAAAAAACTAAGCACGTTGACAGCGCTAAGAATAAACTACCAGGAAAAAGAAACTCTACATGTCAGATCCTAAAGTACAGAAGGGCAAGCCCGTCGGCAGTCCAGGCCCGGGGGCACCGGGGTCCCCAGCCCTGCAGAGCCAACCGCAGACCGGCTCAGGCGCTCCTCGGAAGCGCGGGGTCCCCGCGGCCGCGTCTGTGCCCCCCGGCCGGCGCCGGCTCCCCTCTGCCCACCCTGCGCGCGGGGGCTGGAAACTACCGCGGAAGAAACACAGCGGGGCGGGAAGGGGGGCTCCAAAGAGGGTCTGGCGACTCGAGTCGCTCCGTTTCTCGGTGGGCTCAGCACGCGCCGTGGGGGAAGAGGGGCGGGGGTCCGGGAGGAGGGGACGGGCGGCACTTACGTAGACCGGCAGCGGCCACGGGTAGACAGCGGGCTCGGTCCCCAAGAGCGACTCCAGCCTCAGCTCCAGCTTCTCCCTCACGTCTTCGCGCGCCGCCCCCGCACCGCGCTAGTCTGGCGGTTGGGGGAGGGGCGCGGCGCCGCCGGCGGGGGTGGGGCAGACGGGCAGGCGGGAGGCTGAAGGGAGGGGCCTGGCCTGGGCCTCAGCTGCCGCCTCCGCGCTCCCGTCCGGCCCCCAGCTCCCTCTTTGTGCTCACAGGCCCGGGGCCCCCAGCGCTGCTGCGAACTCGGGCCGGCGTGAGGCTAGCACAATGAGCCGGGGTCCGGACTGAAACACTCCCGGCGCGCGCGGCCCGCCTCACGGACTCGCACGCTCTCACGCACGCACGCTACCACGCACGCACGCACGTCCGCACGCACGTCCGCACGCACGTCCACACGTCATCGGCTGCCCCTGGCTACACCCACCGGCCCGAAGTGGGGACCCGGGAAAACCTCTCAGGGCAAGCGGTGGCGGGTTCGACTCCTGATCTCGACGTGTGACACAACTCCCCCCCCGCCCCCCAATAATAAGACTATAATTCCTATTAAATATGACAGCCGGAATCCCGGCTTCTGTTCCCCAAAATGCCGTGTATTTAGCCTATGCTAGGCACCAGACCGCAGACGCTCAGTACTGGCAAAAAAGGAAATGCCCTGCCCTCATAGCACTGCCATTTTAATTGGAATAGTAGTGACAATGGTCAAGGGAGAAAATAAAGTGTCATCATCGCCACGGGGATGGTTAATCTCATGTGCCCACTGCGTGGGGCCCCGGCAACCACAAACATTATTCCAGATGTGGCCAGGAAGGTATTTTTCAGAAGAGATTAACACTGAAATTGGTCCACTTTGCGTAAAGGAGATTGTCAATGCCGCGGCGTGGGTGGGCCTCGTCCATCAGTTGAAGGACTGGAGAGAAAAATGAGGTTCCCTAGAAAGAGGAAAGTGTTCCTCCAATGGACTTGGGACCTCAGCTCTTCCCTGTGTCTCCAGCCCAGAGTCCTGCCCTGACTTGCCTGCCTCACGGTCACATGAGTCAACTCCTTAAAACGAAACTATATATGTAAAAATATTGACTATATACAAGCCTATTAATTTGTATATGTGTGTATACACATATATATGTATACACATGTTTATATGTGCATGCGTTTGTAGTATATGTGTAAGTACTATATACAGTGTACATACAAGCCTATATATTTGTGTGTATGTATTGTATACATGTATGTATGTGTATATATATACAATATACATATTATAAAGGTGAACATGCTGTATATATACACACCCATATATTGATATATGGGTGTGTATATGTACAGTATATGTACACCGTATGTATGTATGTATACAGTGTATATTTGTATATCGGTGTGTATATATGCTGTATACCTGTATGTGTATATGTTGTATAGGTATTATATGTATGTATGTATATGCTATATATATATATATACACACTTGCGTATGTATTTATATGTGTATGTACATGCACATATTTACAAATAGGTGTGTATGTGTGTGTATACATTGTATATATGTATCATATATGTTATGTGTATGTATATATACGACGAATTTATATATGCAGTACATATATATTTTTATTCTACATGCTTTTATATGTAGGTGTATATGTGTGTCTATATGTATGTACGTGTATGTATTGCATATATTATATGTGTATGTATGTATACTGTATATATACACACCTAAATATCTTTGTATGTGTGTATATATGTATGATATAGACGTACCTAGGTGTGTGTGTTGCATATGTTATACGTATGTGTACATACTGTATATATACAAACTGTGCATTTCATATGTGTGTATGTATAGTGTACATGTATGTCTGTTGTATATATTATGTGTATATGTGTGTATACATACTGTATATATACAAACTATGCATTATATATATGTGTGTATACATGTATTTGCGTATTGTATATACTATATGTGTATATGTCTGTATGCGTACTGTATATATACACAGCTGTATATTTTTGTATGTGTGTACATATGTACGTGTGTGTGTATATACACACACCCCCTATGGATTCTGTTTGTCTGGAGAACCCTCACTGATACGGACACTTATGACAATTGAGCACCTGCTCTTTGCCAGCCAGGGAGCCAAACGCTTGTCCTTTCTGTGTCTCCCTTAAGTGTCACAGGTCCCGGGAGGGAAGGTGATGCCGCTCCTACCAGTTGAGGTGCCTCAGGGTCAGAGAGGTGCACAGGGCGGGGGGCTGGAGCCTGGTGGAGCCCAGGTGGAGTTCTAGCAGCAGTACAGCCTAGCAGTCCCACTTCCCCCGGTGCCTCTCACAAAGACGCCAAGGGAGAGACGGGGTCTGAAGGAGGGGATGAGGAAGCTTCCGTGGGTCTGCAAGCCCATACCAAGGCTGACTCGTCAAGGGTGTTAGAGGTCAGGACTCTGGTTACCCTGGGGATGGGGTTACACAGAGCCATTCCCATTCTGAAAAAGTATCCATTCTGCTCTTGTTTGTATGTTTACCCCCCTCCCCCAAATCTTTTAAAAACAGATTCTCTTGGTTGCTGGGAGCACACACGGGGAAGTTGTGTGTGAGGGGGTGTGATCCAGGGGACAGGGAGGATAAGCCCCCCACTCGTAGGGCCAGGAGTGGCTCAGCTTTGTGAGCTAAGGATGGCCCGCGAGGTCCCAGAGAGAAGGGTCCCTGCTTCGTCCCTGCTCCGTGCACGCCATTCCCAGCCTGAGAAGTCCAGAGGCCCGCCCCCCGCACACACACCCCAGGGAGGAGAGCCAGTCACCCTGGCTCCCAGGCTCCAGCTCCAAGGCTCCCGGCACTAGGAGCTATTTTCAGCTTTCATGCCCTAGGACACGGCCAGAACTATTGTCTCAGGAAACTGTCTGTCTGTCTCTCGCCCGGCCGCCATCCCTCCCTCCCTCCTCCGCCTCTTACCCTCCCGCTCCAGCTGTCCTGCCCTCCACCCTGCATTTCTACACAGGATGGCTCACAGACAGCTGCTCCCCGTGCCCACCTGCCACCATTCGATGGATGTCAAAGCAAGCCCTGGGGACTTCCCTGGAGGTCCAGCGATTAAGACTCCGAGCTTCCACTGCAAGGGGTGCGGGTTCGATCCCTGGTCAGGGAAATAAGATCCCACATGCTGCCCAGCATGGCCAAAGAAATAAATGAATAAAAAATAAAGTTATAGTGATGAAACAGCCCTAGTGGTGCAAGGATGGGACGTATAGCTCTATGGTAGAGAATAAAGGTCCAGAAACAGATAGATGAGAACTTGATATGACAGAAAGTGGGGAAATTAAGGAGTTTTCAATAAATGGCATTAGGACAATTGCATATCCATGTGGGAAAAAGTAAATTAGAAAAAAAGAAAAAAAGCAAGCCCTGGTCAGGTGTGACCTTGGGCCCAGGGCCATTGGCACACCTTGTCGTGTGGGATGTTCTTCCTTAGACTCCTCCCTCCCTCCTGTGTCACTGTCACTTCCTCCAGAACCTTCCTGGACTCCCCTACACAAGCCCGGGGTGTGCCCTCACCCACCCACCCTGGATCACCGGAATTCCAATCCCGGCCCACCCTTCCTCGCCAGGTAAAGAACTGTGCCTGGTCAATAAGACCATAGAGGTCCTTGGCCATTGCTATTGCAGTTGGAATTGTTACTGTGTTTACACAGGGTGACCAACACCCGCCCCCAGTTTGCCCAGGACCGCTCAGGTTTGAGCGCTGGAACTGTGGGGAAACCCTCATTTCCGGGGAACCCCAGAAGGCTGGCCAGCCTATTTAGGATGGATCTTTCACTTGATATCCCAACCCCCGAGAGCCAGAAAGGGAATCTCCCCCCTCCTTCCATGGTAACCTTCATTCATTCATCCACTCATCCCTTTATTCAACTCCTTTATTCAGCAAGTATTTATGAAGCATCTACTACATAGCAGACACTCTTCTAGGTGCTGGGGACAGTAAACTGAGGTGGTGTGATTTGTTACATGGGGATGATGTCTCGGAGACCACTGCAGGGCATGGGAGGTGGGAGAGAGAAGGGGCAGTTCTAAATGCAGGCTCTGACAGGACTGGGGCAGACCTTGCCCTAAGCCAGGCTGGTTGCTTCAACACAGCTGTCCTCACCCAGGGCCATCCTGCTTCTGCCTCACCCAGTTCTTCGGTGATGTCTGGGGAAAATCTGTGGTTGTCACAACTGGGGGGGAGGGGCCCCTGGAATCAAATGGGTGGGGACAGGGATGCTGCTGAACCCCACACAGTGCCCAGGAGGGGCCACCAGCAGAGAATGACCTACCCCGAATAACCCCAGTGCCATGGGGGAGACCCTGCACTAATATTATTCAGACCCGCTGGTGCCCCTAGATTCCTGCACAGGCTGGGACTCTAACCGGGTCACCTCTGTATCCCGAGGTGACCTAGCGTGGGGCAGCCAGGAGGGCTGAGTATCAGGGATGAAATGACAAATCTCTGTGCCCACTCTCCCCGTCGCACCCCAGGGTCGATGGCCTCTATCTCCTCCCTGTGCAGGTAGCTTTTCCCTGAGCCATTTCTTCTTGTCAAGGTCCCTGTCGCAGGTTGTGTTCCCCGAAGATGACGTTGAGAGCAAGGATTGGAGTGCAGGTGGTTGATGTGAGACGTGCAGAGAACAGATACAGCTGCCATAGGGTCCCGCAATTCCACTCCTGGGCATAGATCTGGAGAAAACTCTAATTCAAAAATATACATACACCCCTGGGATTTCCCTGGTGGTCTAGTGGTTAAGACTCTGTGCGTCCGGTGCAGGGAGCATGGGTTCCATCTCTGGCCAGGGAACTAAGATCCCACATGCTGTGTGACAAAAAAATAAAGAAAGAGAGAAAGAAAGAGAGAAAGAGAGAGAGAGAGAAAGAACGAAAGAAAGAAAGAAAGAAAGAAAGAAAGAAAGAAAGAAAGAAAGAAAGAAAAGATACATGCACCCCAATGTTCATTGCATCACTATTTATAATAGGCAAGATGTTGAAGCTACCTAAATGTCCACTGATGGATGAATGGATAAAGAAGATGTGGTACATATATACAATGGAATATATTCAGCCATAAAAAGAATGAAATAATGCTATTTGCAGCAATGTCGTGGATGAACCTAGAGATTATCATACTAAGTGAAGTAAGTCAGAAGAGAAAGACACATATATGATCTCTCTTATATGTGAAATTTAAAATACGACACAAATGAACTTGTCTATGAAACAAAAACAGACTCACAGACATAGAGAACAGACTTGTGGTTGCCAAGGGGGAGAAAGAGGGAGGGAGGGTTGGATTGGGAGTTTGGGGTTAGCAGACACGCAAACTATTAAATATAGGATGGATAAGCTACAAGGTCCTACTGTCTAGCACAGGGAACTATATTCAATATCCTGTGATAAGCCATAATGGAAAAGAAAAAGAGTTTTATTTATAGGTTCCATCCCTAACTGAGCTGGCCCATCCCCTCCCATGGTTCTAAGTGCAGCCCGAGGCTGCAGACTTCCCACCGTGGTCTTCAGCTCCAGAGCAAGCCACCTGCAAACCAGCCGCATCTTCCCAGGGGCTGGCAACTCTCCTTTGCTACTGATTCCAAGACACATCCAGATAGCACAAATGTGACCATGAAAACAAACTCAGGCATGTTCAAATCAGGGAAATAACATTCTTATCTGTTTAGTAGTTGCTTAATTTTAGAATAGCTTAGAGTTACAAAGAAGTTGCAAAGATCTGTACAGAGTGTACAGAGTGCTGTGGACCCCTGACCCAGTAACCCTATTTCCAACACGTTAGTACTTTAGTACGTTAGTACGACATGCTTATCCAACTAAGGAACCGAGATGGATACGTTATTATTAACTAAAGTCCACACTTTACTAGAATTTCCCTAGCTTTCCCCTAACATCCTTTTTCTGTCCCAGTCTCCTCTGGGCTGTGACATTTCTCAGACGTCCCTGGGTTTTGATACCTTGAAAGTTTTGAGGAGGACTGGTCAGGTATTTTGCCCCTCAATTTGTTTGTCTGTTGGTTTTCTGATGTTGTTCTTATGGTTGGGCTGGAGTTATGGGGTTTGGGGCGGAAGATCCAGACACAGATAAAAATGTCATTCTCCTCAGGTCACATCATCAAGGATACACACCATCAAGGATACACACATCAAGGATACACACCATCAATGGGACTTGTGACAAACAATTTTACCCTTGATCACCTGGCCAGTATCGTTTTTTTTTTTTTTTGCTGCGTTGGGTCTTCATTGCTGCACACGGGCTTTCTCTAGTTGCGGTGAGCAGGGGCTCCTCTTTGTTGCGGGCACGTGCTTCTCATTACAGTGGCTTCTTTTGTTTCGGAGCACGGGCTCTAGCTGTGCGGGCTTCTGTAGTTGTGGCATGGGGGCTCAGTAGTTGTGGCTCCCAGGATCTAGAGCGCAGGCTCAATAGTTGTGGCCCACGGGCTTAGTTGATCTGCGGCACATGGGATCTTCCCGGACCAGGGCTCGGACCCGTGTCCCCTGCATTGGCAGGTGGATCCTTTTCTTCTTTGTTCCTTTTGGAACCAAAACTTTAATCCCAAGGAGTCTCACAAAACATATTACAAATGACAGCATGAAAAAAAAAATTGCACAGTAACTCAAAGTTCAGCTCTACAATATACTCTTCATCTGGCAAGACATTGGTATCTTGATAATCTCAACTTCCAAAAAACATTACAAAGAGCTATGTATTCATGTACAGTAATCACAGAGGGGACTTATGACCTAACTCAAAGGGAAACTAACTTCCTTGAAACTTCTTAGATTCTAAACTCACTGGACAACCTCTTGTCCAGTGTGAAGACTAGTGGAATTCTTAAACCTCTAATCTAGGGTAAAGGTGCGGCTTTCATTTCTACCTGCTGGCTTGTGTTCACAGCACCTTTTAAAGACTGCTTGCTTAACTACAGCTGCATACCATATCCCAGCTACAGAAAGTCTTTTCAATGTTTGCCAGTGTTGTTTCCATAATAATAAACATCACACTTTAGGTGGGCAGGAGTTAGAGTTTTATTATCAGTCTAGGCAAGACCAAAAATTCAAAGCAAATTCAATTTTGCTTACGAGAACATTGTAAAGAAACAATTCATCATATTACATGCCTCATATGACCCATTTCAAACCATAGAGAATGACACCTTTATGTGTCACTGTCCCAAGAGACAAACAAATGTGAACAGCTAAAACATTTAAAAAGTGCATCAAGCTTCAGAAGTCTCAAACGAAACTTGAATTTTCTGTACATACTCCTGTCAAATGAAGTTATTTCCTGTGCACCACTCCTCTTGCAAAGTGGTCTGCTATTTCCTTTCATTTGACCTGGATTGTCTAGGAGACCTAGAGAAAGATCGGGACGGCTTGCGATTTCTCTCCTGGGACAGTGATCTCTCTCTTCTATATCTACTAAAGGGACCTGCTCCGGCTGCGGGAGAAGCTTCTCCGTCTTGGAGATCTGTGGTGAGGGGGAGGACTCCTCCTCCGATGATCATCTCGAGGGCGACGACCCCAAGAAGGAGGCGGCCACTATTTCGACTTCTCCTTTCCCCATTCGACAGGTCAACTCTTACTCGGCAGCCACAGAGCGTTCTCCCGTCTAGTTCTCAGACAGCATCGGCTGCATCTCGGGGATCTTCATTTTCAACAAGAGCAAAGCCGGGAGGGTTTTTAGCAACCCACACACTTCGGAGTGGTCCATAATATCCTAAAGCTCGTTCGAATTCAGTCTTGTTACCACTGTTTCCAAGATTCCTTACATAAACGTTACAGTCCAACGGACAGGAATCCCGATGCAAGACCCTCCTGGCTCCTGGGTTTCATGGGCCACAGGGTGATACCGGGCCTCTAGAATCTCGCAGCTGAATCGGCTCGCACAAGCTGTCCTGTGGGGATGCTTTTCCCCCTATGTGTCCAGCCCGGGGCCCTGCTGTCTAGGCCCGACCTCCAGGGTGACAGGGTGAACCCCAGGTCCCTGGAGCAAACACTCAAGAGCCCTGGTGACCAGACTCAGGGGGCTGGGGCGGCAGCTGGACATGTGTGCCCACCCTGGTGGTGTTTGGCCCCATCTGCAGTTCCAGTTCCAGCTGAGAAAGAGCCTCGCTGTGTTATTTTCTCCTGGTTGTGTAAGGATCCCCGGTGTCATTTGACAGAAATGTAGATGGTGTGTTCTTTCTCTCTTTTCTCCCTGCTTCCTCTCGTCCCTCTCCCCCTCCCTCTCTCCCTCTCCCTCTGTCCCTCTCTCTCTCTCTCTCTCTTCCCTCTCCCTCTTTCCTCTGCGTCTCTCTCTTTCCCTCTCTCCCTCGCCCCCTCCCTCTCCCCCTCCCCGTCCCTCTCCCAACTCCCTCTCCACCTCCGTCTCCCCCTCACTCTCCCACATCCCTCTCCCCTCCCCTCCCTCTACCTCCTCCCTCTCCCCCGTCTCTCTCCCGCCTCCCCCCTCCCTCTTCCCGCCTCCCCCATCCCTCTTCCCTGTCCCTCTCTCCCTGTCCCTGTTTCCCTGTTCCGCACGCCTTCCCTCTACCTCTTTCCCTCTCCCTGTCCCTCCACCTCTTTCCCTCTCTGGAGAGGGAAGGAGGTGGAGGGACAGGGAGAGAGAGCAGGAGGCGGGGGAGAGGGAGAGAGAGGGGGGAGAGGGAGAGAGGGATAGAGGGAGGGAGCGAAAGATGTCTCTCCCTCCCTCCCTCTATCCCTCCCTCCCTTTATCTCTCTCCCTCCCTCCCTCTATCCCTCTCTCCCTCCCTCCCTCTATCCCTCTCTCCCTCCCTCTCCCTCCCTCCTTCTCCTCCCTCTCCCTCTCCCTCCAACTCTCCTTCTCCCTCCATCTCTCCATCTCCCTCACTCCCTCCCAGAGAGGGAGAGATGGAGAGGCAGAGACAAGGGAGAGGGAGAGGGGGAGAGGGAGAGATGGAGGGAGAGGGAGGGAGGGGGGGGAGAGGGAGAGGGAAAGAGGTCTCTTCCTCCCTCCCTCTCCCTCTGTCCTCCTTCTCTCCCTCTCCCTCCCTCTCTCCCTGTCCCTGTTTCCCTGTTCCGCTCTCCCTCTTTCCCTCTCCCTCTCCCTCCACCTCCTTCCCTCTCCAGAGACAGAAGGAGGTGGAGGGAGAGGGAGAGGGAAAGAGGGAGAGGGAGAGCAGGAAAGGGAGGGGGGAGAGGAAGGGAGAGAGGGGAAAGGGAGAGAGGGATAGAGGGAGGGAGCGAAGACGTTTCTCCCTCTCTCCTTCTCCTCCCTCTCCCTCTTCCACCAACTCTCCCTCTCCCTCCATGTCTCCATCTCCCTCACTCCTTCCCACATAGGGAGAGATGGAGGGAGAGGCAGAGATAAGGGAGAGGGAGAGAGGGAGAGGGAGAGATGGAGGGAGAGGGAGAGAGGAAGAGAGAGAGGGACAGAGGGAGAGAGAGAGAGAGAGGGAGAGAGAGAGAGAGAGAGGGAGAGCGGGAGAGGGAAAATGGTCTCTTCTTCCCTCCCTCTCCCTCTCTCCTCCGACTCTCCCTCTCACCCTCCCTCCGTCTCCCCTTCTCCTTCCCTCGCCCTTTCCCTTCCTCTCTCCCTCTTCCTCCCTCTGTCACTCCCTCTCCCACCATCTCTCCCTCGCCCTCACTCCCTCTCAGAGAGGGAGAGATGGAGGGAGAGGCAGAGACAAGGGAGAGGGACAGAGGGAGAGGGAGACCGGAACAGGGAAACAGGGACAGGGAGAGAGAGAGGGAGAGGGAGAGAGGGAGAGAAGGAGGAGAGAGGGAGAGGGAGGGAGGAAGAGACCTCTTTCTCTCTCCCTCTCTCCCTCTCCCTCTCCCTCCCTCTCCCTCCCTCTCCCTCTCCCTCCATCTCTCCCTCTCCCTCTCTCCCTCTGCCTTATCTCTGCCTCTCTGGGAGGGAGTGAGGGAGATGGAGAGACGGAGGGAGAAGGAGAGTTAGAGCGAGAGGGAGAGGGAGGAGAAGGAGGGAGGGAGAGGGAGAGAGGGAGGGAGAGAGGGAGGGAGGGAGAGACATCTTTCGCTCCCTCCCTCTATCACTCTCTCCCTCTCCCCCTTCTCTCTCCCTCTCCCCCCTCCCTCTCCATCTCTCTCTCCCTCTCCCCCTCCCTCTCCATCTCTCTCTCCCTCTCCCTCCACCTCCTTCCCTCTCCAGAGAGGGAAGGAGGTGGAGGGAGAGGGAGAGGGAAAGAGGTAGAGCCAGAGCGTGCGGAACAGGGAAACAGGGACAGGGAGAGAGGAAGGGAGAGAGGGAGAGGGGGAGAGGGAGAGGGAAAGGGGGAGAGGGAGAGGGGGAAGGAAAGAGGGAGAGAGAGAGAGGGACAGGGAAAGAGAGACAGGGAGAGAGGGAGGGAGAGAGGCAGGGGGAGAGATGGAGGGAGAGGGAGAGGGAGAGGCAGCGAGGTAGAGGGCGAGAGGGAGAAAGGGAGAGAGAGAGGGAGAGCGGTAGAAGTGCTGAGGAGGGGGGCTCCCTCCCCCTCCCACTCCCATCCTCTCCCTACTGCTTTCTCTTTTTTCTGCTTCAACAAACACCAGGCGCCTTTTAGATCAGTCCTGAAGTCAACGTTGATGCTTGGACAGCCTGACCTCCCCGCTGACTTCCAGCCCAGGACCACCGCTGGGAGATGAAGTCTGCGGGGCCCTGGGCGCAGGCTGCACAGGCACCTCCCCTGATGCCCAATCTCTCCTCGTTTACGAGGCAGCCGACACTCCCCTCCCTGACTCCCCAAGATTTGGGGCCTTTTTAGTATGTGTCGATAATACCATGAGCTACTATTTAACTCTTCCACGAGGACCCATCTCCCAAAATACAGTGGTTTTCAGCCTTGGCTGCACTAGAGAACCCCCAGGGAAGGGAGAGACGTCTCTCCCTCCCTCTCTCTTTCTCTCCCTCTGTACTTCTGTCTACCTCTCTCCCTCTCCCTCTCCCTCTGGGGTGATACCCGATGAGCTCAGAATCGCAGATGGACTCCCCATCCCCTCTCTGTGGCTTGCATGGGGGATGCACCTTCTCACTGTGGCCCGGGCATGGCCTTGACATTCAGACATCGGGTCCTGCATGGACACTTGTGTTTGTTCCATAGCGCATGTGGCTGCAGTCTGTGCTTCTGTAGATGGGGGCTGTGCGTGAGCCCTTCATCTTCCCCGCAGACACCCCTGGTGCTCGCTCAGCCTCGCGGGTGATGCGGGGGGCACGGGGGACAGTCTTGTGTCCCCACCTTCTTGGGCTACAGACAGGCCACGCTGGTCCTGTGGTGACTGGGGGCTCCCAGGAGAACCCCACTGCAGACCGGAGAGGTGGCCCCAGAGAAGGTGGCGTACGCCTGGGGCCGGGCCTCATCAGTGAGCCACGGGCCAAGGGTGCAGCAACAGGTGTCTCACCGTCCAGGGGCTGGGTGTTCGGGTGCCGTGGGGTTGAGCTACTGTCTGCACGGCAGCCGTGTTTGTCTTGTTGAGCCCGGGGAGGCCCCTTGGTGGCTCCTGGAAAGACTGGCCGCATTTCTTCCTGCCCTTGGCCTTAGAGCCCATCACGTTCATGCCGTTTCCGGCTCCAAAAGGACCTGTGTTAATAAAGACCACGTGTTAGGACAGCACCAAAGTGTCTAGAAATCCAGGTCAGGAGGAGGAGGGAGGGGGATTGGCTGTGCCCGCCAGTGGCCTGGGAGCCCTGCCCGCCTGCAGAGACCTGGCCCGGGGCCCGCGGGGAGGGCGTGGCCCTCGGTCCCCAGCGCCTTCCGTCTCTGGGTTCCAGGAGAACTGCGTGATCCTCAGGGAGCTGGTGAGACTGCAGGCCCTGAAGTCCCGCCTGCTGGGGTTCCGCACGCATGCCGACTCCGTGCTGGAGATGAACATGGACAAGACCAGCCAGGTGGTGGCCACTGTCCTAGGTAACACCGCCTCCCCGAGTCCCAGTGGGGACGGGGTCAGGTGCACCTTGACCGGACGTGGTGCTGCCTGAGACCCCACTGTGTCAGCCCTTGGGGGTCACCTTCCCAGACCCTTCATTCTGCCTCGAGGGGCGCGGGGTCGGGGGTGGCTGGGGGGCCGCCCCAGGGACGTAGCCGAGCCTCTCCCCTCCGCCCGCAGGTGAGCTGGCCCAGAAGCTGAAGCCCCTCGGGGAGCAGGAGCGGCCGTGATCCTGGAGCTAAAGGAGGCCGAGTGCCAGAGGCGGGGCCTGCACTTTGACGGCCCCATCAACGCCTGGGACCTGCGCTACTACATGAACCAGGGGGAGGAGACGCGCTACCACGTGAACCGGTACCTGCTCAATGAGTCTTTCCCCATGCAGGCGCTCACACGCGGGCTGCTGGGCCTCTCCCAGGAGCTGCTGGGGCTGACCTTCGACCTGGAGGAGGGCACCAGCATGTGTCACGAAGACGTGAGGCTCTAAACGGTCTGGGACGCGGCCTCGGGCAAGGTCATCCATCGGCAAGTTCTACCTGACCTCTATCCTCGGTGCGTGCGTGGGGGAACCTGTCGGCCGTGGGCCGGGGCTCCTCTGTGGAAGCGGGGCCCCATCCACGTCCCTCCGCAGGGTGGGGAAGTCCGGGCACGTGGCCTGCTTCGGCCTGCAGCCGGGCTGCCTACAGCACGACAGATCGCCATCGTGGCCACGGTGGCCAACTTCACCAAGCCTACGCCCAACCTGCCCTCCCTGCTGCAGCATGATGAGCGGGAGACCAACTTCCACGACGTCGGGCACGCGATGCACCAGCTCCGCTCCCAGGCGCAGGGCTGCAGGCAGGGGGCGGGGAGGGCCCGGGCGTGCGTGGTCCTCAGGCAGGCCCTCGCCATGGGATTCTTTCACTGACATCACCCCGCACGTGGTGACGCCCTCGGTGTCAGCTTCCATCACCAAACCCCAGGCACTGGGCGCGTAAATAACGGAAATGGATGTCCTCGAGGCTCTAGAGGCTGGAAGACCCAGATCAAGGAGTCAGGGCTGGTTCCCTGCATGTTAAATACATGTACTCAAGAGTTGCCTTGAAAAAAGACAAAAGAAAAGAAAGGAACGTTGCCTGCAAGTCTGCTGACAGCCGGTGATGAGAACCAGAGGGAAGGCTCTGGGGCCGGGGGCGCAGTGCCCTGTGAGCTCGGGGGCTGCTGCCAGTCTCCGTGGAGGCTCAGCAAGTCCCAGTGACTTCCCCACGTGGGGGGCGCCAGCTGAGCGTCTGGGCCCAGGACCCACTGCTCGTTCAGTCTTCCTGTGGTCAGCCCTTCAGCCTGAGAGCGATGCTCTCACAGGCTGCACCGGGGCGTGTGGGGACAGTTTACTGAGCTGTACAGACGTCACTACTGCTTTGGACCATTTCCGTCACCCCGAAAATGTCCCTCACGCCCTTAGCTATCACTCCGTCCCCTCGCCAGCCCCTGACAACCAGGAACCCACTCGCTGACTCTGTGGATCTACCTGCTCTGGACGTTTCTCCTCAGTGGGGTCACGCCCTGTGTGTCCTTCTGTGTATGACTTCTCTCGCTGAGCATCGTGTTCTCAGGGTGTATCGACGCGGCAGCGAGCGTCAGGGCTTCACCGCATTGCGTGGCTGAGGGACGTAAAGAAGACAAGAGAAAAGAAAAGAACGTTGCATGCAAGTCTGGTGACAGCCGGTGACGAGAACCAGAGGGAAGGCTCTGGGGCCGGGGGCGCCGTGCCCTGGGAGGCCCTGGCGCTGCTGCCAGTCTTGGTGGGGCACGGGCAGCACCGTCCCTCAGGAGCTGCTGGACAAGCTCATCAAGTCCCGGGAGGCCAACCCAGATGCGGCCGGACCGAGGGAAGGGAAGGGGGCTTCCGGTCTGCCCGGCTGGAAAGCGCGGCCTGGACACGGTGCCAGCCCCCCGTCTCCTTCCTCCCGCCCCCCAGGCCTCTTCAACCTGTGCCAGATCGTCCTGGCCAAGGTGGTTCAGGCCCTGCACACGCAGACGCCCACGGACCCGGCCCAGGAGAATGCCCGCCTCTGCCAGGAGATCCTGGGGTTCCCAGCCATGCCAGGTAGCCAAGCGCGCACCGGGCTCACCTCAGCGGTCGGTTGGCGGCTACTGCCCAGGTCAAGAGGCTCGTCTGGCGGTGTGTGAACGGGGACCGACTGACGGGCTCCGGCCGAGGCCCGCTGACCTCTGGTCTCTTCCTGCCACGGTTCCTTGGCTGGTCCCTCCAGCTGTGGCCCGTGGAGTCCGAGGGTGGGGTGGGAGGCTCTGCACATGCTTTCTAGAGAGCCTGGAAGAGGCAGGAGAGGGCTTCATAACCCGAACAGAAGGCATCGACGAGGTCTGCCCATGCGTGTCGGTGCGGACACGCGGTTCACTCCCTCGTGAGCGCTTTAACCAGCGATCTCCCTGTGGTGGAGGGCGAGCCCTGACTCATCTCTCGCAGCCTCGGCAGCTGACCTTGTAAGAGGCTTAGGAGTGAACCCTCGTGAGCTTCAGCAGAAAGTCGGCAAAGATTTATTTGTGTCCCTCCACTGAACTGCCAGCGAGGTCCCCGTTTTCTACAAGTGTTGGGCCAATACTCTCTCTAGTGGCAGGGGACTCAGACAAGGCTGCTTTGGGGCCCCCACCCCCGCTCTGGGGCAGGGGCACTGAGCGGCCAGGGAGCCGGGCAGGAGCCCCTCCGCGTGTGTCCCAGTGACCCATCTGCCTGCGACCTTCGGCCGCCTGGCAGGAAGCTACGACGCCCAGTCCTATGGCCAGTCATTCCTGCAAGAAACACTGGAACCAGTTTCTGCCAACCCACCAAAAAAAAAACGACTTCAAAGGCAACGTGGTGTCACAGGAAGGGCTTGTTTCTGTGTTTCTTTGTTTTCAGTTCATTAGGCCTCACTTAAAATTCTGATTCCACAATGCACTTGCTTTGGGATCTTGAACAACACTCATAACCTCTGCAAGTTTCAGTATAGTAAGTTTATGTGATTACCTTCATCTGTAATATCCCTGTGTTGCAAGCTTAATTAATTCAGATTAATTCATCTTAATCTTAATCTCAAGTTCAGATCAAAGACTAGTTCCTCTGTGACTGCTCCTCTGAACTGATTCAAAAGCCTCCTCTCCCGTCCTCATTTGGCTTCTCTTCTCTTCTCTTGTGGAATCTCATAAGAACTTCTATGACCTCTCTGGTTTTTTGTTGTTGCTGTTGTCTGTTTGTTTGGTTTTTAATTGAAATATAGTTGATTTACAATGTCGTGTCCGTTTCAGGTGTACAGCACAGTGATTCCGTTTTCAGATTCTTTTCCCTTATAAGTTATTACAAAATATTGAGTACAGTTCCCTGTGCCATAGAGGAGATCCTTGTTGTATCAGTTCTATGCCTTCTTTGAATGACCGTAGCACTTGTTGTCTGTATCATTTTTATGTCTGTTGTGGCTTTGTGACTGAAAATGAAAATTTTCTATTTGTTCATGTCCTGGCCCTTCCTTAAAAATGTGTTCATTTACCTATTTCATATTTATTGACTACATCTTAGACACCGTGTTAGCCGCTTGTTCTAGATGTTAGTAAACCATAGACCTTCCTGCTCAAAGGGTCACAGTATTTGTGGGAAAAGAAAAAAACGAACAACTTACGTCTCAAATAGCTTTGTACTACCCAAAGAGAGCACACCTCGTAGGTACAATAAATATATGTATTATACATAAATGTATAAATAGTTAATGGCATTAAAAACTTGAGATAACTGCTTTTCTATTCTGAGGAAATGATGATAATATCTCACCAGGAGCTCAACACCACTCTGAGAATGAGGGCTTAACCCCCGACCTGGCTCACTGCATCGCTTTCTTATATGAAAATAGACAAGTCTGTACATGCTCTCTCCAAAAGGCTTATCTGGCATGAATTTCAGATAGCAAGAAGAAAAATTCAAGAGATTCAGAGAAGCATCCAGAAGCTCAGGTGATTGTCTGGCACTAATACAACTTGCTTGACAGGAAAATAGAGCTGTAAATCTCACAAAATTAGATGATCTTCTAAGAATTTCAAAACCGCCTGCTATTAATTAGAAATCCTAGAAGAACCGCTTCTTTTAAAGCATACTGATAATATGCTTTACAGCTTAACATTCAGAAGCCTATGTTTTGGCTAAGTGAGCTTCAGGAATGAAGGAAATTTGTGGTTCAGTTCCATCTACTCTGGAACCTCTGGTCAAAACACCTACTTCTGTGCTCAGCCATCTTATCATCTGTAAAATGGAGGCAACTCTAAGAAAACATAGTTACAGAGATGTTGCACGGCTTCCTGTGTCACTGTCTTCATTTGTTTCAGAAAACCAATAACGTCTAAGCTACTACTGCAAAGAGTGCAGTGTTACTTGGGGTCATCTAGTGCAGCTCTGTCAAAGTAAAGAAAAGGAAAGGGGCCTAGAATAACTATAATTTTCCCAAGAGGACACTATTATTTGATGGCAAATCTGAGTCAAGAACCCTGATCTCTTTGATGCCATTCCATTGTTCTTTCATTGGGTTCTCAACAACCCAGAGAAAGAAAGAGAAATAAAACTCCTATGTGCTGTGTCACTGGTACAGGACGTGGCAAGATTGGAATTGGAGAACTACATATTAACAGGTATTTGGGAAATTCTTCAAACTAATTAAGATATATACCAGGTACATAACAAACAGTTATGTTTTCCCAAGATGATTCTGTGGAATGAACAGAACTGGTAACTGAAGGTGCCTGTGTGCTGCAGTTCCAAACAGGATGGGTGAATGCTTGTTTCCTGGCACCTTTAAGACTCCACCCCAAAATACACATTAAAATAAAATTAACATTTCAACTGGGTCATATTTAATTCTGCATGCTCTTGTAAGTCAGCAAAATACTCCATATATCATTTAAGTTGTCACCCACTTTCTTTTCCTTTTTTTGCGGTACACGGGCCTCTCACTGCTGTGGCCTCTCCCGTTGCGGAGCACAGGCTCCGGACGCGCAGGCTCAGCGGCCATGGCTCACGGGCCTAGCCGCTCCGCGGCATGTGGGATCTTCCCGGACCGGGGCACGAACCCGTGTCCCCTGCATCGGCAGGCGGACTCTCAACCACTGAGCCACCAGGGAAGCCCGTCACTCACTTTTTAACTTGAGTTTTAATTTCTAAAAGTCTTTCCAAACACAAAACAGAGGTGGGAAAATGGTATATGGGAAGCTGCAGAGATGAAATAAGCTTACTTCATGTGGCATAAAGATGAATACCCAAATAACTTCTGCATAGCTCGAAGTGTCCAAATCTACTATCTTCGTTTTGTAGTCAAGGCTTCCGGAAAAATATGCTAACGGCTTCCTAATTACCCAAATGCCCCATATCTGTTTCAGTAAGTATCATTATATATTATGGAAATTTTTCTCAGTGACAGAGAAAGACATCCTGGCCGAGCATCCCCCTGCCCATGACAGAGATGATGGGTCTCAAGCTACCTTGAAGGTGTTGGAGCCCACTTTATCCATTACTAATATTAATGGAGGACAAAACTTCATATTCTGTTTGCTCTGTGTTTGTTAAATCACTTCTTCCCTTCATTAAAATGGATGACACATAATTGAGTCTGTAGTGTGTGTATCACTGGAAACTGAACACATTTTTGTTGGTTTTATTAACGTCATAGGTTTCTAGGGGGGGTCTACTAAATAACTAAGTCTAGTTTCACAGTTACAAATAAATTATGATGTAATTTTGAATAAATTAAGCTCATCATAAAGGAAGGATACTGATAGTTGCTACTACCCCTTCCTTGAGGGGCTCTTGTAAAGCACTAAATAAAGTAACAGAGGTTTATATGCATGCATATATTTTCAATGATATTTGAACACACTTGAAAAGAACTCTACAGAATGCATTATAAAACCTCGATGCTGTGTGTCCCTAGTTCCCAGCTCTCTAGTTAAAACTATTTAAATGAACAAAATGTTATCTATTAGGATAGCTATCAGAGTACTCCAACTACTACTTCTTGCAGTACCCTGTCCCAACCATTTGCCTTCCTCTTCCCATTAGTCCTTAATTCAGAAACCCCAGAGATTTGTTCATTAATTTATGAACATATTTCTTCATTCAGCCAAGAAAATTGATGGATCCCTTACCAAATTTCAGGCACCCTTCTTCAGCATGTTTTCTAGGCATGTTCAGGAAACAGCAGTGATTAACACAGATGAATACAGCCTCTCTTGAGCTGAGGGGAGAGACAAAAGTAAAGAAGCAAATATAAAATCATAAGTGTAAATACGTAAATAAAAATTGAATAAATGGGTAGAATAACTAGTATATCAGGTAAGTGCTGGAGAAAAACAGCAAGCAGGGAAGGGGGATGGAGATTGTTAGCTGGTAGGAGGAGGCTGCGATCTGAAACTAAGTGATCACTGAGGGCTTTCTGGGGAAGATAAAATTTACGAGGGAACCTAAGGTTGTGAGAGGGAGCAAGGTGCATATCTGGGAAGTGAATAGTACAAGCAGAGGGAACAGTCAGATGGAAAGGCAATGAGGCAAGAGTGGGCTCGGAGTATCCAAGGAGCAGAAAGGATGTCAGTGTGTGGAAAACAGAGGGAGCAAAGTGGAGAGGAGAAGGAAACAGTCAGAGAGGAAACAGAGGCCCAGATTTCTAGGGCTGTGGAGGCACTTTGAGGACTTTGCTTTTCCTGTGAAGAAGCCATTGAAGAGACTTGAGTGACATGATCTGACTTATGTTTTAACAGGATCTCTCTGGATGCCATGTTGATTAGAGACTGCAGGAGAATAAGGACAAGCCCCAGAAGACCAATAGTTGATTCAAATGTCAAGAAACATTTATGCCTTCACCCTTCAACTTCACAAATGATGCCATTTCCATTGAGCTATTGAAAAATATAATCTGGCTTTCAAAACAATAAACCAGAAGGCATTTTCTCACATAAGCAAGGTCACAAACAACTGTCAGCTGAAGTTGAAATAGCAACAAATCAAATAATAACAAAAAACGTTTTTTACAGATTTTAAAACCTTACAAAGCATTTTCTTGTCCATTATCTAAGTTAATCCTCAAATCAACGCCATGAGATAGTTATTATTTTCCCATTAGAAGTGATCGCATATTAAATCCTTAGTGATTGCTCAAGAAAAGCTGAAATCTTGAGTGTACATCTATTAATGCCAAGGTTGGGTTTTTTACCCATGGGAACATTGGATGCTAAAATCCACAGGGATTTTCAGCTCAAGATGGCAGACTAGGAAATATATTTACTTTCTGGTCCTCCTGAAACCATGTTTAAATAAAACTGTAGAAATACCAAAATTAATCAACCAATAAAAGCCAAGACATTGTGGAAGTCATCAACCACAGAAAGATTTCAACACATTTCGAGAAGGCAAACAATGAAATGGAGGGGCCATGAATAAAATAATGAAGAAAAGACTACCCTAAGTAGGGTCTGCACAAAGCCAGTCAGCTTTTGCTGAGCCCTGGTTATAGTAAAGGACAGAGGAAAGAAGAGGGGCTGAAAACAAGGAGACAAAAGTCATTTTAGGAAAAAACGTTCACTTAATGAGCTCCAGGGAACACTCAGCCTGCTGCCATACTCACTCATGTGGATTGTTGGTAAGCAAGACAAGAAAACAGGGAACCAACAAACAAAAATCAAGACACTGTTTCTTACTGAACTCTTCTCAAATGAGATCAAGAAATTAGGGTTCAATGCCACAGCTGTAAATCATTTCTGCTCCTGGAGAGGTTAGAAAGGGCTTATAATAGTTACCCTTTTTTTTCAGACAGAATTTAGGTCTGAGCAAAAGCTTTTGTGTCCTCCAACCTCAAAGTTTATTGGGGATGGAAGTCCAAATTTGCTTTGACATACCATAAAAAGAATCTCATGAGCAGAGGGTCAAACTACTTTTGGAATATATGAATTATGCCCAGTGTGATTTTAAATAAACAAAAATATATCAATTTTTACTGATCTATATGATTCTGGGTTCTGAAACTTCTACATGTTACATGCCTGATATATAACACACAATGTCAGTCCCAGGAGAGAGAAAACACTCCAATGAAGCAAGCCAAAGAAACAAGATTCGAACAAGGTAAAGTGATGTGTAGACCAAGACCAGGATTTTTCAATTCTTTCCTGTCATGCTGTAGCTTCCAGCTCCTGAATAAAAACACATGTTTCCCTTGTCTTAGACACACAAGAGTATGTCTCCTCTATGGGGCGTAAGAAGCTCTAGAGTTACATATGTGTAGTAAACAGTGGACCCAGCCGGCATATTCACAATGACCAAATTGTGTTGATCGTACTTTATTTTAAACCAATACATCGCTCCATGCTGAAGTTGCAATAAATGATATATTTGCTTTCTAGACATGAATGAGATGCCTTACTGGATATACTCCAGGAAGGCCAGAGAAACTGGCTTCTAATCCATACAGAATAATTCATTGATGAATTCCTTTCAGGATAGCCCCTGATTTATCTAGAATATAAGCTTTACATACCTGGATCCTTCAAACTAGACCAAAGGGAAAAATCTAGGCTGCAAGCCTCAATTAGAAATGTGGGATGGTGCTATGCTGACAACTGGTGGTCCCTGACCTATCTTCTGAGATTAGAACCCAGTGTGGTGGATGACCAATTCACGCGTTGAACAAAAAGAACACCTCCTACAGGGCAGTGTATGTGTTCATTACAGGTATGGCACTTAGGGCTAAGTATCATAAGGACTTCAAGAAAAAAAAGAAAAAGTAACACATGAAGCATATATGACAAGGAGGCACCAGAGTCCAGAGCACGAGCTCTGGAATCACACAGGCTTGCTTTGAATCCCGGCTAAGCCACTACCACCTGTATACCCTGAAGAACAGTCGAAGGTTTAAATGTTCTTTTACCAAATTTCGAAAAACAAGTGAAGAAAGAACCTACCTGCCAGGAAGGGACATCGTGGGGTGCAGCATCCAGTCGCGTCAGGGCTCTGCATCCCCTGCTCAGAAACCTTCACCGCCTGGCTCATGGTGATGCTGGCAGATCAGCAGCCCTGGAGAAGGCGCTCCTGTCTCCAGGGCTCACGGACAAGCTGGGGAGGTCCACGGAGGAGGCGGGCCACAGCCTGGCAAGCTCTGGGTGCCTCCTCCACTCAGCTCTGGGCAGGCTCTGGCCTCTGGACCCCGTTGCGGGGAAGGGCTGGCCGATACATACCCAGGGCTGAGGGGTCTGCAGAGCCGGTGCCCAGGCAGGGTGAGCTCTGGAGGAGGCGGCTTCCACAGTCCCCAACAGTCTCCGCATGGTGGCCCATCCGGTGCCAAACACCTGCCACCCACAGCGACAAGTCCCAGCCGCTAGAAAGTCCAGAAGGGGTCGGGCTCTTTGCCCTCGGGCTGGGTTTCTCCAGGGGCTGGGCTTGTGTGGGGCCTCCAGCCCACCCCCTGACCCGCCCTTGCTCTGTGACACGTACAGTGCAATGTCAACACCCAGGCTGAGCCGGCCAGTGTTCAGTGCGTGCTAGACCTTGAGAAGAGTTAGCAGCTAGGGAGAAGCTCTCCCACTTTCACTCGCTCTTCTCAGATCACGCAGGCAGCCCATCTCACCCCAAAGCTATGGACACCACACCTCCTTCCCAGGCTATCGTTTTCTGTTCTGCCCCTGTTTTCCCTTTCCATTCTGCCCCTCTTTTCCCCAGCACCCCATTTACGGCTTCGGGTGTCATCGGTGCTGCAGCAGGCAGCACCTCTGACCCCGAAGCTATGGACACCACACCTCCTTCCCAGGCTATCGTTTTCCGTTCTGCCCCTGTTATCCCTTTCCATTCTGCCCCTCTTTTCCCCAGCACCCCATTTACGGCTTCGGGTGTCATCGGTGCTGCAGCAGGCAGCACCTCTGACCCCGAAGCTATGGACACCACACCACCTTCCCAGGCTTTCGTTTTCCGTTCTGCCCCTGTTTTCCCTTTCCATTCTGCCCCCCTTTTCCCCAGCACCCCATTTACGGCTTCGGGTGTCATCGGTGCTGCAGCAGGCAGCACCTCTGACCCCGAAGTTATGGACACCACACCTCCTCCCTAGGCTATCTTTCTCCGTTCTGCCCCTGTTTTCCCTTTCCATTCTGCCCCTGTTTTCCCCAGCCCCCCCCCCATTTACGGCTTAGGCCGGCATCGGTGCTTCAGCAGGCAGCAGCTCTGACACCAAACCTATGTACATCACACCTCCTTCCCAGGGCTGTCATTTTCCAGTCTGCCCCGTCTCCAAGTAGAACCACTACCTATTTCACACGGCTGTTCCTAGTTCTGGGAACACACCACTCACTGGTAGCAATGCCTCAGCCCATGCCTCGACTCATTTACCTGCAACGCTGGCCAACAGATAGACCAACATTTCAAAGTTATGACAAGAAAGTTGAGTAAGTTATACACTTGGAATTGCATTTATTATTATTAACAAGCACAACTGTAGTGCTTAGACTATAACAAGTAATATTCTAAGTTCTTAGCAAATATTAACTCACTTAATCCTCATAATGGCAACCCTATAGGTAGGTAATGTTCATAATATTCACCTTTTTGGGGGGAAACTGAGGCCCAGAGGGGTTGAATAGCTTGTCTAATGCCACACAGTAAGTAGCGGGCAGAAACCCAGGATGAAAACCAGACCGTCGAGACTTTCATCACTTTGCTATGTCACCTTAATAGATGTTGTGGTTAGGGAAGGGACTAAACTGACAAGACTCTGAACTTGAGAAGGGAGAAATTAGAAAGTGACTGATCCTAGAAACTAGAGAGGATTTCAGCTCAGAAATTTCTGGTGATGAGACCCGGAAGAACAAGAACATGGTTGGAATATTAACTTGGGGTAGTATCTGAATCCATTGAGAAATAGTTTTGTCTTGTGTTTTTTTTTTTAAACTTAGAAAGGCCTGTTGGATGAAGATTAATGAAAAAAAAAAGCAGAAAGGAAAAGAGGAAGGTGCCTGAAGTGAGACATAACCTCTTCCCTGTAAGTACTAGGGGTGGGTGTCCTGTGGGAAAGGATGGAGCTCTCAATACAGGTTTGTCACCAGGATGAACAAGGAGAAACATGGCAACCATTGTACTGGTTTTGATGATTCCTCAAAAACCAAGGCTTTAGTTTCCAAGAACTACCCACAGTAGCATACCTACCGTGTGTCAGACATGCCACCAAGTGTGTTTACAGTCACACATTTTAATTGGAGAAATAGTTCCTATGAGGTACACATTAGTTCCCTATGGCTGCTGTAACAAATTACTACCAATGAGCTTGTGTAAAACAAAACACACTCATTCTCTTATGGTTCTGGAAGACAGAGGTCCAAAACCAGTTTCCCTGGGCTGGAACCAGGAGTTGACAAGGCCGTCCATCCACCTTCTAGAGGCTCTAAGGGAGAATCTGTTTCCTTGACAGTATTCCTTGACTTCTGGCCACATCAATCCAACCCCAACTTCATCATCACATCCTCTTTGGAGTAAAAACTCCCTCTGCCTCTCTCTTACGAGAACACCAGTGGTTACATCTGGGTCCATCCAGGTAGTCCAGAAGAATCTCCCCATCTCAAAACCCTTACTTTCATCCCATTGGCAAAGTCCCTTCTGCCATTTAAGGTGACATTCACAGGTTCTGGGGATTAGAAGGTGGACATTTGGGGGCAATGGTACTATTCAGTCTACTACAAGGTAGATACTATTATCTTTCTCAGATGTAGGAAATGAAGTTTAGGGAAGTAATTTGTCTCAGGTCTACAATTTCCAGAGTAGAGATTTAAATTCTGCCAGTGAGACTTTAGGACACACTCTAAACAACTTTAACCTGTGTCCTTAATTACTGCATAATCCTTGGTTAAGAGTCACACTTAGGTATCAAGACCCAACTGAATATAACACAAGTACTGTCTCCTCTTTCACTATGTTTGCCTGGTGTATTTATGAATCTTGCCCAGAGCAGAAGAGTTCAGAAAATTGTTATGCACCTTTACTAGGAGAAAGCAGTTACTGTTTGATGTGCACGGAGTAATGGAAGGCTATTTAAAATAAAATAAAATAAAATAAAATAAAATAAAATAAAATAAAATATGCCACCAAATCGTCAAGTGTCACAACAGAGGTAACCCCGTGGGAGTCTTGAGGAGACTAAAATTATCTCCAATTGTGCAGGTGAGAAAAGTGTCACTAAAGGCAGTTGTAGTTCAGCCAAGCCCTATGGCACAGAAGTAGGAATTTGGATATGTACGAATGGGAAAAAAGACATTTTAGGCATGGGAAACAGTTTAATGCTGAATGGATGAGAAATATACATTAGACCTTTCTAAATCAACTGGCTTATTAACTCAGTAAATCAGATTTGGTCAGTCAAACTAGCTTTAGCTGATTACTTATCCAGGGCATAGCTGTTGAGAGTAATTTTTGTCATAGAACAGTAAATAAAATTCTTGAACTATAGCTTTAGGCTTGCTAAGTGAAATAGATTGCTCTAGCTGATGTTCAAGTGACTTACTTGGTACTATTCACGAAATTGGGGGTTAACAACTGCTTAAGACAACATAGAGAATTGATCTTAAATAGTACTTGCAGTAGTTACTGTGTAAAGTATCTGTTCAGTAGCTCATGGTAAATGGATGTTTATAATCCCCACTGGACAACCAACTGCTTTTTTGCAAATGGTAATGTGAATTGCTGTTGCATAAACTATAGTAATGACCACCTATCTAATTTGTGGTCCAAACCAGAAATCTTCTAACAATACTGGTCTCCTAATAAAAGGAAGCATGAAGCTAACACACACTGGGTGTCTCCCGTGTGCCTGTGCATGCATCTATATCTCACTGAACCCCCATAACAGCCCCCAAGAGAGGGACTCTGAGTGTCCCCATGCTGCTGGTGGAGAAACAGGCACAGGAAGGTTCAATAGTCTATCTACCTAAGATAACACAGAGGGTGGGAGAGCCTGTTTTTAAACCATCTGCCTCCAATTCCAGGTGCCAGGAGCCAGATTCAGCCTACAGGCCTCTTCTGCTCATCTGGAGGTGAAACCATGTGTAAGGATTAGTCAAATCCTGTCTTCACTCCTCAAGGTAGCTTGAACACTTGCACGTCCTCCAAATAGCATGTAGCATAAGCAATAAGATGTTTGCCCCGGGTATTGTCCAGGAACTTGGAATCAGCTGTGTCTAGTTAGGCTGAGCTGGTTAAGACTGGAGAGGACCACCGATCTTCCACCTGGGCCAGTGCCTTTTGACCTCCTGCCATCAGAGGGCCGAAAACTACAGCCTGAGAATGTGCTGAGCCCCGTAGCCTAGTTACGCCAGCTCAGAACAATGATGAGCACACCTTTTTCCAATCACCTTTCCTCATGCTCCCCATGCCTCATACTGCCCTGCTTCTTCATTCTTTATCCCATAGATACCCCAAGCCCCTTGCCTTTGGGGAGGCGGATTTGAGACCTATTGTCACGTCACTTCCTCGCTTGGCTGCCTTGTGAATAAACCTCCTCTTTGCTGCAAACCTCAGCATGTCAGTGTTTTGGCTTGCCGCGCCTCAGACAAAATGGTAGGGAGCAGTGGTAAAGGTCCCTTGCCTGTGAGGGAAGCTGGTTACTAGTAGTCACGTTGCGGATGTTTTCTCCTCCCGGGGGGGCAGACGTCCTGCTCTTCCAGAAAGAAGGGAGAAAGGCAGGAGCTGGACCCTTGCTCTCAGGGTCACCGTCACCTAGGAGCTCGTTAGAAGCACAGAATCCAGGCCCCACCCAGAACTACTGAATTACAGCCTGCATTTAACAAGATCCACAAGAGAGGCATACCCATATTAAAGTTGGAGAGGCACCAAGCTGGAGTCCACGTAGCAGAGAAGCAGACAGGATTCTAGACCACGCAGAGTGTTAAAGGCCAACAGTTTGTTTTCTATTCTCAAAACAATGTTTTTGAGCCATGTTTATGAGCAATGTCCCAACTTGCTTTTAAGGTTTCTTGGGTGAAGAATGGATTGGAAGGAAACAAGATATATGGACACTGGTTAGGACCTCATTGCAACAGACAGGCAAGTTCAGTATTAGGATGTTGAGGAAGAGTTGACAGATTCAGAAGAAATTCAGGAGATAAACTGAAGCGGGCTTAATGGGGTATGAGATGGAGGAAAGGAAGGTCTTAGGGAATTAAAGGGTTTACTACACGTATGAGCAAAGCCTCAAAATTAATCCTTTGAACGTACAGAGGTAGAGCTCTCAAAGGACACCGGCTAGGAAGCAACAGTACGCCCTTTATAATTCCAGGAGACAACACAGATCAACTGTTTCGATGGAAAATTCGGCGGTACCGGTGCGTTTTTTCACTCAAACTTAGTTCCAGTAACTATTACTCACATTTTCTGTGCCTAAACAACACAGCTTGAGGAACTGAAGGGGATTCCATCCTGGTAATTAAGGAGGGTCCCCAACACTGACAGTCCCATCTTAAAAAGCAGTCCCTCTGCATTTTACCCGAGGAGCAATGGCCAGAGCCTCCCTTTTAAAACGATGGGGAGAAATCAGAACATCACACACTGTCCCTTTCAGCTACTGTGAACTGAGCCGCGAGACGACCAGTACCCCCTAGCACAGCGCGGACGGGCCAGCGCGCAGGGGCCACTGTGACAGGCGACAGCACAAGAGACGAAGCCCAGGCCCAGGGGCTCTGAGCTCCACCGGCAACGCCCAGGGGCCAAGGCGTATTACCTTTCCGGGATGTGCTTTCCGCCCTTCCTCG
Organism: Grampus griseus; assembly: GCF_964374135.1. NCBI lineage: Eukaryota > Metazoa > Chordata > Mammalia > Artiodactyla > Delphinidae > Grampus > Grampus griseus. The sequence goes on along the minus strand of NW_028132952.1, from coordinate 45,476 downwards.
TGGCCGACGAACTGGCTCACGTCACCCCCAAGATACCGCCCACCCAACGCCAGGAGTGCCAAAGTCGCCAACCCAGTGTCCCCGGTGCCAGCACAAGGCCACGAACCTACATCATCCACCTCCCTCCTTTGCCCTGCCAGCCTCCCCTGATCTCATTCTCTACTGCCCTGCCCTCACTCACTTTCCCCTGTCCAGCCACACTGGCTTCCTTACTAGTCCTCAAACATGCCAAGCACAGTCGTGCCTCAGGGACTTTGCACCTACTATTCCTTCTGCTTCAGAACACACCCTCCCACCCCATCTCCACTCTCCCAGAACACACCCTCCCACCCCATCTCCACTCTCCCAGAACACACCCTCCCACCCCATCTCCACTCTCCCAGATAGCCAATGGCTTGTTTCTCACTTCAAGGCTCTGCTCAATCCACATCTTAATAGAGGGGACTTCCCTGATCACCTACCACATTCCCTCACCTCTTCATCTTCTTTTGTTATTCTCCAAAGCACTTACCACTGCTTGACACTCCATATATTGACTTATTTATTCGTCTCTCTCCCCCACTAGAATGGAAAGTACGTAAGGGCAAGAACTTTGTTCTCTTCCTACTTCCTAGAACAGTGCCTTCAACTTAGAAGGTGTTATACAAATATTTGCTGAAAATCAATGTATGACTTCTTTGCCCTTTCACACTACCCTCTAGTCACACCAGAGGCTGCCCCTCCAGAGCACAAGTTCAAGCCCTGTGCCTTCTGTACCTGTCCCCAATACCTGGGCTGTCCTTTCCTCATTCCGGCAAAATCCTCTTCCCCCAAGCCCAGCTCAAACGCTGTCTCCTCAGTCAGGCCTTCCTCAATTTCTCCTCTATATTCCTGTTGCACTTGATTCTTTTATCATAATTAACCCACTTATACTCACTACATGTTTCTCTTCCTAGATAACTGTAAGTTGCTACTGAACAAAGACTTCTACTCACCTCTGTATCCCCGTGCCCTAACAACAAACCTATAAGGCTCTTGGTGTTTACTGAAACAATTTATTTTCTGAGTCTCTACCAATTCTAGGGAGTGCATAGTATAGTCTCCTCCTCCTTATCAGTGAGCCTGGCACCTGTGGGAGGGCCTTACAGCAGAGGAAAGTCACCAATGGATCATAACTAAGGTCCTGAGACTGCAATGGCAGACAGCATGGTGAAGTTAGCCCACTGCATGCAGAAGACCCACAGAGGAGTCAGCATATGCAATGGACTACACTTGGTATAACATGTGAACAATCAAGGTTTACAAACGTGTTCTCATGCACTTGTAAGGATCTTCTAGCCCACGCGGAACAGACAGAACACACACAAAGGAGCCTGGAGGAAGTGAGTAGGCCGGCAGCTGTGCCCTAACATCTTAAGAGGTAACATTTCTGTGACTACAGTTTAAACAAATCAGATAATTTGCCTCCTTTCTAGACACCCTGGTTATGACAGGACAGGCCAAGCCTCTCAAGTTTTAAAGCTAAAGTACACGGAAGATCTGTGAATAGGGCTTAAGATATTTAAGAGCTAGTACCTGCATTAAGCAACCAGGTTATAGAATGAAAATTCATCTTGAAATTCCCGTCTCTCCCTCTCTCTCTCGCCTCCTATCCCCTATCTTCCCACCTCCATCTCTATTCCTTCTCCCCTACTCCCTGTTTTATGTATATACGTGCATCATTTTATATATACACGGAATATTTACTGTTACGTTTATTTAATAAAGTGCTAAATTTAGAAAGAGGACAAAATGAACACTTTCACATGGGCGTCAGTGGTGTTCCAAAGACAAAAGATTCCTCAGTCTTAAAATATGGCAAACACCACGTTCCTTCTGATAGTTAGATGCTAGAAAAAGGCAAGTGGATCCTTAAAATTCATACGCTATTAAGACCTACTATCAACAGAGTAGATCTTAAAGCGGAAACAAGAAAACACCAGCCTTTTAAGTTCTTCCTGTCTGAAGATAAGAATAAGAGGTGGTAGTGTTCTTCCTCACTTGCACCGAAGTATAAAAGCGGCAAAAATATCTTAAACACATATATGATGAGGAAGCCGCTCTTCTGGTCCACTCTGTTTTGTTTTGCTTCTAGGGATCTGTCTCACTCCGAACCTTTGCTTTTTGTTTTCTCTTTTATGTACGCTAAGAACCCGAGAGTCTTAACCTTTTCTTCCACCTCCCAACCAATAAATAGGACAAAAGAACATTTTTATGTTTTTATGTATTTTCCATTCAAATTTTTAAAAAAGAGATAAGTAAGCTAGCTCAGTTCATATTTCTCACAAAAATCACTTTCCAAACTAAACTAAATTGTTTGTGACCATAAACAGGAAAAGCACCGTACTCTATTAGCACCATCTGACATTTCCACCTTAATGTTACCAAACACAACTTGACACTAATGTCAAAACTATTAAAAATGTTAAAAATCCCCAACCCCACTCAAAATGCATACCAAAGTTCAGGTAAAGGAAAAACAAAAACAAAAACAAAAGCAACTCACCGTTATCTTTATGTTCTTTCAGAAACCCATTAACAGCACACTGGAATTTAAAACTAGCGTCGTCATCTGACACCTGATGCCCAATTGTACAAATTTTTAAATAAGGAATAGTTTCTGGTAAGTCCTATAAGGCAAAACCATGAAAATATGTATTATTTCCTTTGTAGGGAAAGAATAAAAAATTAATTAGAGAAGGCAGACTATAAACCAGGAGAGTACATTAAACTTTGTATGTCAGTCATTCTGATGAGAGCCATTTTTTCCAAAGCTGCTTTAACCAGTAATTATCACTTGATTTTCATTAAAACTGCAGAACGGACAGTTACCAGGCATGCAAAAGGAAAAGCAAATCTATGTGAATGAATGCACATGTAACTCAAAATGATATAAACAGTTCTACCTACATTTATGTTCTATCTTACATTTCAAGGGCCATAAAGCGGCTGTGATTTAAGGAGAGGAGTAGAATAGAGTCAGAAGAACTTGGATTCGAATTAGGAAATAGAGGCAATTTCAGGCATTGTTGAGAACTGGTATTCTTGGGGTGGGAGAAAGTAGACTATCCATAGAAGACAGAAAAGGATAAGTGAAAATTCTCTAGTTCTGAATTTAAATGGAAAGTAGCAGTAGGAACCTATGACATATTTTAAAAATATTAAAAACAAACATACATATTTCCTAGCTCTGACCACTGAAAAAGTCTAGAAACAACTGATGTCATGTCAAAAGGACTCAGCAGTCACCGAGAAGCTCCAACTGGCCAAAGACAGGGCCTCAGTTAGAATAACTGTAACGGAGTCCACGGTGATAGGAATAAATAAAATTTTACAAAACTGGTCACCACTGGAGGATATTTGTGAATCAATTCATTATTCTGAAAACTGTTAAATAAAAGAAGAGAATCATGCCTCTACAACTGGGCAACCAAACAGTTGATGAGGGGAATCTTCTCCTCGTACAAATATACCCAGCTAATAAGTGAAAAAAAGAACAACAGAATTCACCATTCTTTGTAGCCTCAACTGAATTAATGGATGTAGGTGTGAATCATCAGTGACTGCTAATACCACAGAAAGACACAATTATATGTCTCCATGGAAGAACACATCATCACCTATGAAACTGTCTTGCCAAAACAAAACATGCAAGCTTCATTCGGATCAACTACCAATTTACAGGAAATAAAAGGACTGAAGAATATGTTACCAACACATGGAATGTAATCATCGACATCTAGATGGGACAAATTACCTGGTTTCTTTAAAAACAAAATTCAAGGAGGAAAAAAAAAGTGAGAGAGACATGGAGGGAGAACCTATAGATTAAACAAGACTTCAGAGACCTAACAATCCACGGCAAAGTGTGGACCTTATTTGGATCTAATTCAAAATTCTTATAAACAATTTTTTATGACGTTTAGGAGACAACTGCAAATTTGAGCACTCCCTGGGTATTTAATATTAAAAAATGATATTAAGGAATAAAAGTCCTGTATTTTAAATGCACGTACCAAAAACGTACAGGTGTAATTACATGCTGTCTTGGAGCTGCTTCAAGATAATATGGAATGGGGTGAAACAGGTGGGGGTACAGATAAAACATGACAGCCATCAGTTGGTAAATAAGAAAGCTGGATGAGTTCATGGGTATACAAGGAACACTCACAGTATTTTTATACTTTGCTTAAAATTTGTGATAATTGTTTAAAAACAAGACAACACTGTACAAAACAGTTTGGCACTTTCTCAAAGGTTAAGTGTAGAGCTACCGTATGATCCAACAACTCTGCTACTACCTACGCTGCACATATAACAGAACTGAAAGCAGGGATTTGAACAAATATCTGTACACCAATGATCATAGCAGCATGATTCACAATACCTACAAGGTGGAAAACAACCAAGTGTTCATCAACCATTGAATAACAAACTATGGTCTATATACACACAATGTGATTTTCTAAGCCAAAAAAGAAATGGCATTTCGTTACGTGCTATAACATGGATAAACCTTGAAAACATGATGTTTAGTGCAATAAGCCAGACACAGAAGGACAAATACTGCAGATTCCACTTACACGAGGTACCTAGAATAGGCCAATTCACAGAGACAGAAAATAGAATAGAGGTTACCAAGGGCTGGTGGGAGGGAAAATGGGGTTGTTACTGTTTGATGGTTACAGAGTTTTTGTTGAGGATGATGAAAAAGTTTTGGTTATAGACAGCGGTGATGGTTACACAACACTGTGACTGTACTTAATGCCACTGAACTGCATATTTATAAATGGTTAAAATAAATATGATTTCTCTATATTTTACCACAATAAAAAAAAGGAATAACAGAGCTGAAATTTCAATTCTTCCTTTTCCGAGAGTCAGTTTCATCGCCTGTAAAATTAGTAATTGTAGTTGTCTATCCTCTGAGCTTAGTGCAGGGTAAGCACTCAGTAGGAGATATCAGTACTACTTCCACTTCAAGAGCAAAGGATTGCTGTGAAGATTAACTAAGTCAATGGATATGAAAGAACTTTCTAAATGGCAAACTGCTCTACAAATATTAAAAGACATTAGGTGTTACTGTCTCCCAAGGCCATGGAACAGGTCAGAAGAAGGATAATTCTTTTGCACTGGAATGTCCTACATGGGCCAAGAGAATATATGGGTTTCTGTACTATATCAGAAGGCATTAGGAAAAGGAAGCATAAAACTTAGAGAACAATTGTCTTTTACAGTGATGCTTAAGCACGCTCAGGCAACTGCTTAAAATAAGTGCTAAAGACATAATGGACATACCTTTCTTTCTTTTTAGGATACTACTGTAACTACTAAAAGTTTACTTCATTTTCAAAATATAGAACATGGAAGCTTACAGAATTTCTTAAGCATATCTAGAGCCTACTGCCAAATACTATAGTTCAATTCATATCTTTAATCTCATTTTGAAACAGCAATTACAAATGTGTATTTAAGGAAACCACTAGCTTCCCTTTTTGAACCCACGAGAGAAGGCCAGGATTCACCTTAGCATAAGATGATAACTACTGAACTACTATGAATTATTACAGTATCAGAAAGAAGGTCATTTTCAATCACGGCTTCCATTTACCTCTGGCTTGTAATAGCGGCGAGTATTTGTTAAGTCAATAATCAGCCCAAGTTCTTCATTCTGTCCTTGGATTTTGTCAAGAGATCCAAGGGGGAGAAACGTTCTTCTGGAGCAAGATTCTTTTCAAAACTCTGTCAGAAAGAATAAAATAAGGAAGAACATATGTTTAAAATCCTTTACTATATTATCCATTTATTCAAACCCTGTGATGCTAACATATGAGATTCAAAGTAAAGTTTCCTCCTCTGGAGTTTACAAGCGATATTACAATCCTTTCTTCCAGAGAGATTAGACAGAAGAAAATAAGCTCACTTCTATATAGTTATTTCTATGTTTGTTTATTTCATGTTGGTCTCCTAACCTGACTCTAAACTCCCAGAAGGCAGGGACCACATCAATTTTGCCTACCACTGTATTGCCAGCTCCAAGCAGAGTGCCTGAAAATAGACACAGAAATAAATACTTCTTGAATATCTACATATAGGAAGGATGGCTTTCACTGCTAAATATTCTTTCATGTATTTGGCTTATACATGTACCCTGTTCCATTGATCTCTTTGGTTATTCAAGTGTCAGCAACACAAACTTTTTTTTAAATTAGTAGACTAGTTTTAGAGCAGTTTGAGATTCACAGCAGAACTGAGCAAAATGTACACGGTTCCCACTTATACCCTCTCTCCTTCATCCCACACAGCCTTCCCCATTATCAACATGCCATACCAGTGTGCTTCATTTGTTAGAATTCATGAACCAACACTGACACATCATTATCAATCAAAGTCCATAGTTTATTGCATTCATGGTACAAGTAACTGACTATTTCTTTATTTCTAGTATAGTCATCCCCAAAGAGTTACATACTGAGATACATATTACTTTCTTATAAATTACTTTATTCTTTATTTATAGTTAGGGCATTGCATTGTTTTTTTTTGTTTTTTAATTAAGTACAAAAGTTGGTTGTATTTGTCTATGAATCCCATTTCTGGATAGTAAAAGAGGTATTAAAAAGTATTTGCTATAAAAAGGGAAAATGGAGTACGACGGGGTTGAGAGCCAGGGCTCTATATGGTGAATTCAGATTTCTGGAAGAATACGGTATTAACTTTTGCTCATCTTTTTTAAAGGAACTTTGAAAGCAATGAACCGAGTCCCAGGCATCCGCTGTTCAACTGGGAGATAGTCTTTCCACCTGTTAATATATTTTTTGTTAGGCAAATTTTATGTTAGGCTGTCTCCCTGCATAGGATGAATGCGCCTTGAAAATGGAAATCATATGCCTCTACATCGGCTCCCAGGTGGTCCCAGCGTCCCGACCCCGACCCCGGCCGCGACACACTTTCCACACACCGACACACACGGAGCCCGCGCGAGGGCCGGGTCGCGCGGGCCTCCCCGCCGGGTCGCCTGGAGGCCGGTCCTCCGCGAGCCGAGCGCACGAAAGGGCGCCCCAAAGGCGCCGGCCCAAGGCGCCCGCTGCGCTTCCCCTCCGGAAGGTGGGCTGCGGGGCCCAAGCGTAAACCCTGAGACAAGGAACACGCGCACCACGCCGCCACGGGGGACGAGAGGCCGGGCGCCCACCTAGCCGGACACCCTGCATTTCTGGAATCACCGGACACCTGTGTACATTTCCGTCTGGCCTGTCATTTTCCAAAGGCCACTCAAGGTCAGGGGACAGAACGCCTCCTCTCCAAGTGTCCTGCCAGCCCACCCACTCAAGATCAGAGGGATAAAATGCCTAACTAAAACAAAACAAAACAGAAACACAAAAAAACTGGAGGGAGGAAAGGGTGACCTGAAAAAAAAAAAAACTAAGCACGTTGACAGCGCTAAGAATAAACCACCAGGAAAAAGAAACCCTACATGTCAGATCCTAAAGTACAGAAGGGCAAGCCCGCCGGCAGTCCAGGCCCGGGGAGACCGGGGTCCCCAGCCCTGCAGAGCCAACCGCAGACCGGCTCGGGCGCCCCGCGGAAGCGCGGGGTCCCCGCAGCCGAGTCTGTGCCCCCCGGCCGGCGCCGGCTCCCCTCTGCCCACCCTGCGCGCGGGGGCTGGAAAGTGCCACGGAGAACCACGGCGGGGCGGGAAGGGGCCTCCAAAGAGGGTCTGGTGACTCGAGTCGCTCCGTTTCTCGGTGGGCTCAGCACGCGCCCTGGGGGAAGAGGGGAGGGGGTCCGGGAGGAGGGGACGGGCGACACTTACGTAGACCGGCAGTGGCCACGGGTAGACGGCGGGCTCAGTCCCCAAGAGCGACTCCAGCCTCAGCTCCAACTTCTCCCCCGTGTCTTCGCGCGCGGCCCCCGCACCGCGCTAGTCTGGCGCTTGGGGGAGGGGCGCGGGGCCGCCGGCGGGGGCGGCGCAGACGGGCAGGCGGGAGTCTGAGGGGAGGGGGCCTGGCCTGGGCCTCAGCTGCCGCCGCCGCGCTCCCGTCCGGCCCCCGGCTCCCTCTTTGTGGTCACAGGCCCGGGGCCTCCAGCACTGCTGCGAACTCGGGCCGGTGAGAGGCGATCACGATGAGCCGGGGTCCCGGCTGATACACTGCTGGCGCGCGCTATCCACCCCGTGGACTCGCACGCTCTCACGCACGCACGGTTCCACGCACGCACGTAAGCACGCACGTAGGACGTCATCGGCTGCCCCTGGCCACACCCCCCGGCCCGAAGTGGGGACCCGGGAAAACCTCTCAGGGCCAGTGGTGGCGGGTTCGACTCCCGACCTCGACGTACCCTGACACACCCCCCTGCCCCCCAATAATAAGACTATAATTCCTATTAAATATAACAGCTGGAATCCCGGCTTGTGTTCACAAAAATGCCGTGTATTTAGCCTATGCTAGGCACCAGACCGCGGACGCTCAGTACTGGCAAAAAAGGAAATGTCCTGCCCTCATAGCACTGCCATTTTAATTGGAATAGTAGTGACAATGGTCAAGGGAGAAAATAAAGTGTCATCATCGCCACGGGGATGGTTAATCTCATGTGCGCACTAAATGGGGCCTCGGCAACCACAAACATTATTCCAGATGTGGCCAGGAAGGTATTTTTCAGAAGAGATTAACACTGAAATTGGTCCACTTTGCGTAAAGGAGATTGTCAGTGCCGCGGCGTGGGTGGGCCTCGTCCATCAGTTGAAGGACTGGAGAGAAAAATGAGGTGCCCTAGAAAGAGGAAAGTGTTCCTCCAATGGACTTGGGACCTCAGCTCTTCCCTGTGTCTCCAGCCCAGAGTCCTGCCCTGACTTGCCTGCCTCACGGTCACATGAGTCAACTCCTTAAAATGAAACTATATATGTAAAAATATTGAATATATACAAGCCTATTAATTTGTATATGTGTGTATACCTATTATATATATATGTATACACATATGTTTATATGTATGCACACATTGTAGTATATGTGTAAGTACTATATACAGTATACATACAAGCCTATATATTTGTGTGTATATATTGTATACACGTATGTATGTGTATATATACAGTATACATATTATAAAGGTGAACATGCTGTTTCATAGAGATAGTGATAAAAAGAAGAAAAAAGTAACATATCAAAATGATAAAATCATTAGAGTTTGCTTAAACATCAACTCATTACTCTCAAAAGAGATAATGGTAAGGAAATACACATTTTACTATCTTTATGGTAGGAACTGTATTTTAGATAGTCAAATAGCTCTGAGGGTCACTGTTCTTAAAAATGAATTCTATCTCAAAAATGGAGAAGAAATGATCAAATTTAAATAACTTTTTGCAATCTATATTGAAATAATGGATTTAGGCAACAGTCATGATGGCTGTTACCATTGTACTATGGTGGAACGCTAATGGGAAGAATTATAAAGAAGGAGTTATTCATGACTGGAATGCAGTAATCAATCTTAGTATCAGAAGCAGGTTACCATGAAGGTAATTAAGCTTCAGCTTCAGGTTCCCTTATTTGCATATGTCACTTCCAAGCTCTGGGAGGGGCCAGAACAGTGTATGATGTTTGAAGAAATTAGTTAGGTTTTATGAATTTTAATTTTTGTGTCTGTAATTTCTTTACTATTCTAACTAAACATTTACATTTGTCACTTTTTTTGTAATTCTGTAGCCTTTTTGTTAAAGAAGAGACTTCAAATTGTAAAAGTTTCAGGCCTTAACTAATCTAGACTTATTCCTGATTAGAATCACTAGTCCTGAGACAAACAAACATACTATGCTTCTCCATGTTATGCAATTGAATCACCCAAAATTATGTACACAGTATTCTTTTTTTAAAAAAAATATTTATTTATTTATTTTTCGCTGTGTTGAGTCTTCGTTTCTGTGCGAGGGCTTTCTCCAGTTGCGGCAAGCAGGGGCCACTCTTCATCGCGGTGTGTGCGCCTCTCACTGTCACCGCCTCTCTTGTTGTGGAGCACAGGCTCCAGACGCGCAGGCTCAGTAGTTGTGGCTCACGGGCCTAGTTGCTCCGCAGCATGTGGGATCTTCCCAGACCAGGGCTCGAACCTGTCTCCCCGGCATTGGCAGGCAGATTCTCAACCACTGCGCCACCAGGGAAGCCCTACACAGTATTCTTGACAAAAATTTTGAAGTTTAATATATTCAAACATTTATATCTAACTAAAATACTGAGAAAATATGGAGAACAGGGAAAAAGTTAAAACTACCTCATAAGGAAGCAATCAATAAAATCCAAAATTTGGAGTGTACTATAGAATAATTGCCTCTATTTCTTTAAAATTTTAATAGAATTGAAAAAAATATTAAAATGGAGGATTTTGTGTGATTTTTTAAAAATTCTGATGTGATCAAAAACTGTGAAAATACATTTTTTAGAAGGTAAAGGAAATTGATTATGAATTGAATATTATTACATGACATTAATAAATAATTAAATTTGTAACAAGTGTTAATGTGATTGTGTTTATGTAAGAAATATTTTTATTACTATTTTTGAGATTCATATTAACTTTAAAGTTGTTTGGTTTAAAGAACAAATGTTAGGGGATAGATTTAAAACATGTTTTTTTTTAAGCTAGATGATGAATTCATAAGATTTATTGACCTTTCTTCTTTTGTAAATATTTGAAAATTTTTATAATTTAAAAATATTTGTTAAATTTCCCCATAAACATTCTGTGTACTTACACCATGACCAAGTGGGATTTATTCCTGGAATGCAAGGGTGGTTCAGCATATGAAAATCAATCAATGTAATATTCATACATCACATTAGCAGAAAAAACAAACCAAGCCAGAACAAAACACATGATCATCTCAATGGATTAAGAAAGAGCATTTGACAAAATTTAACACATTTCATGATAAAGACACTCTAAAAACTAGGAATAGAAGGAAATCACCTCAACATAATAAAGGCCGTATATGAAAAACTCATAGCTAACTTCATACTCAATGATAAAAGATTGAAAACTTTTTCTCTTAATATCAAGAACAAAACAAGAATGTTCTTTTTCAACACTTATATTCAACGTAGTCCTGGAAGTCAACCTGGGCAGTTAGACAAGAAAAAGAAAGTTAAACGTTCCAAATCAGAAAGGAAGAATTAATCTTATCTCTGTTCACAGATGACATGACATTATATGTAGAAAACCAAAACAATTACACCCCCAAAAAGAGAAAAAACGGAACTAATAAATGAACTCAGCAAAGTTATAGGATACAAAATCAATAACGAAAATTAGTTGCATTTCTGTATGCTAACGATGAACAATCAAAAAGGAAATTAAGAAAACCATTCAATTTACGATAGCGTCAAAAAGAATAAAATACTTAGGAATAAACTTAACCAACTAGAAAAAATATTTACACTGAAATTAAAGAAACAAATTTCAAAAAGACACAAATAAATGGCGAGATGTCCCATATTTATTGATTGGGATATTCAATATTGTTAAAATGTCAACACTACCCAGAGTAAACTACAGATTCAATGCAATACCGATTAAAATCACAATGATTTTTTTTTTGCAGAAATAGAAAAATCCATCCTAATGTTAACATAGAATTTAAAGGGACCTGAAGTAGTCAACTGGTTTTTAACAAGGATGCCAAGACTATTCAATGGGGAAAGAAACATCTTTTCAACAAGTGGTTTTGGGAGAAGTAGGTGATCTACATGCATTAAGAAAGGAAGTTATGCTCTTAACATATATAAAAGTTAACTGAAAATGGATCAAAGACCTAAATGTAAAAGCTAAAACTATCAAACAGAAGAAAGAAAGAAAACATGGCAAAATATCAGAAGAAAACATGGCAAAATTTCATGACATTGGATTTGATCATGCTTTATTGGATATGACACCGAAAGCTCAGGCAGCAAGAGAAAAAATAGATAAGTTGGACTTCATCAAAATTTAAAACTTTTGTGCATCCAAGGACACTATCAACAGAGTGAAGATGTAATCTACAGAATGGGAGAAAATATTTGCAAATCATATACTGCATAAGGGATTGATACCCAGAATACCAAAAGATGTCCTACACCTCAGCAATAAAAAGACAGGGCAGTCCAATTAAATATAAGGGAATTGAGTGGACATTTCTCCAAAGAGGATGTATGGGTAGTGCATGAGCATATGAGAGGATATTAAATATCACTAATCTTTAGGGAAATTCAGACTGAGAGCAGGATGGCATGTCACCTCACACACTTGGGATGGCTGTTGTTGAAACAAAACACAGTGGCAGGTGTTGGCAAAGATACGCAGAAATTGGAGTCTTTGTGCTTTGCTGATGGGAATATGAAATGGTGCAGTGGCTCTGGAGGACTGTCTAGCCCTCAAAAATTGTACAGCGATTGCCATGTCATCCAGCAGTTCCACTTCTGGGTATATACCCAAAAGAGGTTGGAGTAGGGACTTGAACAGCCACTTGTACACCTATGTTCTGGCAGCATTTTTAACAGTAGCCAGGAGGTGGGGGTAACCTAGGTGTCTATCCAAGGAAGAAAGGATAAACAGAATGTAGTTTATGCATACTGTTGACTATTGTTCAGACTTGAAAGAGAAGGAAATCCTGGCATGTGCTACAGCAAGGATGAACCTTGAAGATATTATGCTAGAAGTAGGCCAGTCACAGAAGGATAAATGTTGCAACATCCCACTTGTGTGGGAATAGCTAGGGTGCTTAGGTTCATGGAGACAGATACTGTTACTTGGGGCTGTGGGGAGGAGGAAATTGGGAGTTGGTATCTAATGGGTATAGAATTTCAGTTGGGGAGCATGGAGAGGTTCTAGAGATGGATGGTGGTGATGGTTGCACAGCAATGTGGGTACGCTTAATGCCACAGAGCTGAAGTGATAAGAATTGTGGATTTTGCCACAATAGAAAAAAATGAAAAAGTAACTATTAATGAAATATTTTTTAATTAAAAATACACAAAAGATATATAAAAATACTGTGTTTACCGAAAGGCATGCATAACTTCATATTTATCCTTTCACAGTTACAAACTCAACCTTTCTCAGTAATTTCTGGTGGTAAATATGGATTGATGCTTTTCACACTCATTAATCAATAATGTAGACTCCTGTGGGGACCTCCTTGAATTTTCACATGTACAGTATTACATCAGAAACAAGCACTACTGAAAGAAAAAATGAGGAAGAAACAAAAATAAAATCTTCATCATCTGTCATGTATGCACTTACACTGGTAGCCAGCAAATTTTTCTTTAAAACTCCAAAGTGTAAATATTTTAGACTTTTCAGACCATACAGCGTTTTTTGTAACTACATAATTCTTCTGTTGTTGTATAAAGGCAGCCATAAACAATACATAAAGGAGTGGACATGGTTGATTCCAAGAAAACTTTACCTACAGGAACAGTCATGGGCCAGCCCTGGGTAATTTGCTGACTGTAATCTTTACCATGTAGTAGTTTGATTGCCAAGAGCTCCAGCTTTTCTTTGGGCACTCAGCTGAAGCTAATGGCTAGAATAAATTTAACATAGGTATGCCTGTGAAGTGCACTGGGCGGCCTCCTCAATAATTGCAGCACTTATGATTGGTGTTGGAATCATCCCAGGTTTATTCCTCTTCCATTATCTTTAAATTAAGAATTGCCATGTGATTTGCTTTGGCCAGTGAAATGTGAGCAGAGCATTATGTGGATTTCCAATTGGAAAAATTGAATACAGGTGCAACTTGCCATCTAACCTTTTGCCTACTGCAATGGTTGTAGAATTACGTGTCCAGAATGAGTCTGTATCACCCTAGATTCCTGAGTGACAGTTATAAGCAGAAAGCCCCTGCAGTACCACAATAGATATGCTTAATTGGCAAGAAATAAATTGTGACTGTGTTAATCCAGTGAGATTTTGTGATTGTAAATTATCACATCATAATTTAATCCATCCTGCTTGATAGTACACTATTTGATTAATAATTGTGTAATTTTAAATTTTCATTAATTGTAAATCATGATTTGCCAATATCTGAAGCAGCGATTAAAGGAGTTTTATGTGAAAGGGCATCGACAGACTTGTATCTGCATTGTAATTAGGGATTACAATGCATATTTTATAGTGCTGAAGAATTCTGGAAATCTACTATGTCTTTCTGAAGCTGACCTAAGCAGTATGACATAGGCTCTTTTAGCTCACAGCCCATATTTGATGTTTATTTGGAGTACCATAAATCTATATCAGTGCAATTTTTATAACTTCTGTTAAATCTTGACTATCAGTATGAAAATTAGAGATTACAATGAATATTTTATAATGCTGATTTTAATACTGAGGCATGTCAAAATAAAGTGATTCTCCTTTACACATAGAAGAAAATAAAGATGTCAGTCACATTCCTTCCCTCTGCCTATTGAGAAAGCTCATCCCAATTATAAAACATCATGCTTTTTATTATAGCTCTGTTTAACTGTATTTAAATAGAAAAACTCTAATGTATAAATTGATAAACATAACATGAATTCTAAAAATCAAGATCAAAGAATAAGTTGTATTGTGCATATTGCTAATTCATGTAGTTCATTTCATTATAATGTATACCTGACTTTATAATATTGAACTTATAACCCTTTATCATGAACATTTTAAAAATAAAATCCAAATATCTACAGCATGCCAGTTGGGTCTCTGAATTTTATGTACCTGATCATTCTGATACACAGCATTTGTCACCTTAGTTTAATGTGCAAACAGCGCTGAGAGCATCTTATTCCATATTCCTTGCCACAGGTATAGACAAATGATGACAAGCTGTGAATCTAAAAACTGTCTTCAACGGTCTACTAGAACAGGTTGAATATTGAGAGTGAAAACATTTACTGATAAAATTTCTAACTCATGCCGTATTGGGGAATGGATGACAGAGGGAACGGACTCCTGGCAATCAGCACACACTAGAGAAAACATAAACAATGAATGTCTTTGCAACCTTTGTCACCTCCTATTTGCTTTACATTTGTCATTGGTGTTAGTGAATAGGAGCTGGGTTCCAAGAAATCTCTGCAGGTTTCTTCAACTTCTCTCGTCTCTGAGCTTCTGCAACCAACACGTCTGCTTGAACCCAACAGCTGTGGTAAGTGTACATTTAGAGTCTTAAGGGAATCTGCAACTTGAGTGCAGGCAGCACCAAAGTAAAGATTCTACATGGCTTTAATACATTTATACATTTTTAAAATCCATTTTAGGTAAATTTGTCCCTGAGATCAGTGTATGTGAAATCTCAAGTAAAGCCTTAAACATGTGCTTGAGACACTGGTGTTTCACAGACTTCAAAGGCAACAGATGTGACAATCCAGGGTGAGTCATTCAGTGCCAATTTAGTCAGAGACTGGGAATATCAATGATGTTATGCTTTAATTCAAGTAAATATATTATCTGAGTTATTTTTTCTTAGCAAAGTATCTGTTCATTAATTTTTTACAGCGCTTTTATATAGTTTACTTTGGCTTTCATTTTACAGTCTCCACTCAGTTCCACAGTTACTTAGGTCAACACCATTTTCCCCAAAACTTCTTAAGTGAAGTTATTTCTTACTTGTAATACAGTTAGATGTTTTGTCACATTCTGTGTTCCATTGTGGATTCTCCAGAATATCTAAATGAATGTTTTTTTTAAATTATGTATATTAAGGTTCACTCTTCGTGCTGTAAATTTCTGTGGGTTTTAACAGATGAACAGTATCATGTATCCACCACTACGGTATCATACAGGGTAGTTTCACTACCCTAAACAATCCTCTGTACTTCACCTATTTAACACTTCTCAGTCTCCAAACACCTGGCAACCACTGACTTTTTAAAATTATCTCTATAGATTTGCCTTTTCCAGAGTGTCATACAATTTTTCATGATTCTTTTCAGACTGGCTCCTTTCACTTAGCAATATGCATTTATAATTTATCCATATCTTTTCATGTTTGGTACCACATTTCTTTTTTTCATGGAATGACATCTCATTGTTGGGATGTACCACAACTGTTTATTCACACCTGTTAAAAGGAGAACTTGGTTGCTTCTGATTTTTGACAATTATGAGTAAAGCTGCTATAAATATTTGCATGAAGTTGTCTTTTAGGATCTTTATCTTTGATTTTCTATAGTTTGAAAATGATACGCCTACATGTAATCTTTTGATATTTATTCTGTTGGATGTTCTCTGAGCTTCCTGGATCTGTGATTTGGTGACTGACACTAATTTGGGCGAAATTCTCAGTCATTATTGTTTAAAATATTTCTTCTGTTATTTTCTATTGTCTCCTTGTGGTATTCTTATACGTGTATGTTACATCTTTTGTAGCTGTCCCACAGACCTTGGATATTCTAGAGATTCTTTCTTCTGTCATGTCTAGTCTACCAATAATCCCATCAAAGGCTTTCTTCCCATCTCTGTTGCAGTGTTTTGCATTTCTAGTGTTTCTTTTGGGTTCTTTCTTAGGATTTCCATCTCTTTGCTGACATTATCCGTCTGTTTTTGCATGCTGTTTATCCATTAGAGCTCTTAACATATTAATTATAGTTCTTTCAAAATCCTGGTATGATCATTCCCAATCCCTGTGATGTGTGGTTCCTTCTATCTCTTGTGTTTTCTTTGCCTTTTACTATGCCTTGTAATTTTTCTTGACAGCCAGATTTGAACAAAGAACTGCTGTAACCAGGCGATTAGTAATGTGGTGGTAAGGTGTGGGGGGAGGGGAAGTGTTCTATAATTCTGTAATCTCTAATAACTAGCTCTCAGTTGTTTAGTGGGCCAGTGCCTCTGGAACTTCACGAGTGTTTTTCAGTTTTTGTCTCTCTCCTTAGGTGAATGAGGATGGCTCAAGTGGGCTAGAGCTGTGTATTCCCCCTCTCCTATGTGGAAGGCTACAGCTGACTAGAGTTGGGTATTTCCCTTCTCCCAGGTGAGCTAGGCTCTGCTAATATCGCAGCCAATTAGACTCCGGTTAATTAATTTCTCCTGAGCGCTGGCCTTGTTAAGTAGAACAGCCTGCTCTCTGGCATATTTCAAAATGGTTCCTCTTCCCTTCCTGCTGCTGACAGCACAAGGGGATTTTTCTCGTACACTTACTGTGAGAATCCAGCTGAGCTCCTGGAGGTAAAACTCACTAAAGTGTGGGAGCCCCACTATGACTGGGCTCCCCTGGAGTTTTTAAACGTCAGAATTGTCCACACTGAGCCTCCAGCAATTAGACAATTCCAGTTCAGGTTTTCCTGCTCCGGCACTGGTTCCCTTGGCAGTTTCTGCCCGCCAGACTCTGCTCAGGTGAGTCATGACTCTCTGTATTCACTTGTCTGACTTTCCAGTCCTGGAGACAGCAGTTTGCACTGTGTCCTCCCCCTCTGTTATGAATTCAAGAAGAGTTGTTGATTTTCCAGTCTGTTCAGTGTTTTACTGGTTGTTAGGACAGAGTGGTGACTTCCAAGCTTCTTTCATGTAAATCAAAAACCTGAAGTCTGCAGGGGTTTTGTGAATATGTTTTAAAATAAGTTGAGTAAACATCTAGGAGCATGGCTGCTGGATTGTGTGGTAAGAGTATGTTTAGCTTTGTAAGCAATTGCCAACTGTCTTCCAAAGTGGCTGAACCTCTTGCATTCTCGCCGTCAGTGAATGAGAGTTCCTGTTGCTCTGCATCCATGTCAGCAATTGGTATTGTTAAAATTTTGGATTTAAAATCTTTCTAATGGTTGTGTAGTGATACCTCTTTGTTGTTTTAATTTGCAGTTCCCTAATGACAAATAATTTTCAGCATATTCCCGTTTATTTGCCATCTGTATGTCCTTTTTGGTGAGGTATCCAGATATTTTGCCTTAATTTTTTTTTTTAATTGTTGAGTTTTAAAATTTCTTTCTGTATTTTGCATACAATACCTTTATCAGACATGGGTTTTCCAAATAGCTTATCCCAATCTATGGCTTGTCTTTCTATTCCCTTAAAAGTTTACTTCAGAGCTTAGAAATTTTTAATTTTAAAAATCCAACCTACCAAGCTTTTCTTTCATGGAATGTGCTTTTGGTATTGCGTCTAAAAATGTGTCACCAAGTTCAAGGTCACATAGATTGTTCCTTACTTTACTTTCATACTGGTACACTTCAGCATCTTCTTATTTGCAAACTTCCTTTTTAAGCATTGCAATTCAGTAAAAGCCCCCAAACCTGAAGATTTTTAACCTCCTAATTATCTAATCTTTAATTATTGGTTTTTCAGTCTGAACATGATGTAATCAAAATATAAAGGACTTTCTACCACAATAGTTCTATGTTTTTAAACACACTTAAGTTGTTTATAAAGCTTCTCTTCAAAGGCTTAAATATTGATATTTGAAGAGCGGTAGTAAAGAGAAAATTCACACTGCCATGTGGGAACTTTTATTTCATTATTTTGCTGTTCTAGTTTCCCATTAGTAAATTTCACTTTGGTAAATTTTTAAAACCACCACTTACTTTCTTTTCGAGTTTTATTAAGAAATAATTGACATATATTACTGTATAAGTTTAAGGCACACAGCATGATGGTCTGAGTTACATGTATTCTGAAATGATTATCACAGTGGTTTCAGCTGATATCCATCATCTCATAGCTACAATAAAAAGAAAAATAAGAAAAACATTCTCATTGTGATAAGAACTCTTAGAATTTACTCTTTTAACAACTCTCTGATATATCATACAGCAGTGTTAACTGCTATTAATTTTTTAATAAACATCTCTGTTAATTGAGATAAAGTTTAACACATTCCTGGACACAAGGTGCTGACACAACTTGGAATCCATGTGTCTTTTACATTGACTCTCATTTCCAAAGAAATTTAACATATGAAAATTCTTATACATTTTGGGTTTGATGTTTTTAATACATTATAGATAAATAGACATAATAGATAAGTTTTGCTAAAAATTGAAGAATCAAAGAAACCAGTGTATTCAGTACCCTAGAAACCTCAAACCCAAAGGAAATAGTAAACATGATCACAAAAGGAAATAATATGGAAGGAAAGCATAGGCTTTTATAAGTTGTCCTAGAATCATCTTCTCTTACATTATAAATTTAATGACTTTAAACTCATTTAATCTACATGTATTTAGTCAGCTTTTTTCAGTGATTATAGAACAATCTCTTAAATGATTTATGATTAAAATTGACTAATCTGGATAGGAAATTCTCTTTATATAATAAAAAAGTTCCACGTGAAATACTCTATTTAAACTAAGAGGAACAATTATGGAAAATTCCTACCATGTAGTGACCTGGCACAATGAAAGTACTCAAATATGTTTGCTGAATAAGTTATAAAATGATAATAAAAAGTTAGCAGAGCAAAAAAAGATGAATAAATTAGATCCACATTTTTGAGTCTAGATTGACAAGATTATTAATATTTGCTTAATATCATTAGGTACTTGCTGTGTTTTGAGCTTTATTCTAACTATTTTACATTAATTACTCCTCCCAACACCCTTATGAGATAGTTGTATTTTATAAGAGCTTTGCCACTTCTAATAAATGTTTGCTTTCTATTTGATTCATATGTATTTCTAAGTTTGACTACAAGCCTATCCATATTTAAGATACTCATACCCATTGCATTGAATTAAAGGATTTGGGTGGCTAATCAAGGACAAGACATATGCTAGGGGGTGGCAGTAGCACACAAGGAGCTGCATTGTGGGCAGCACTTGGACAGGATGCATGTGAGGGGAGATCCCTCACAGCAGGAGACCTCTTAGACACAGCAGCTTAGGTCCACCATCCATAAAGGGAAGAGGACAAAGAAATGACTGGGGAAGAGAGCTGGAGCTGGAGCTGGAGCTCCAGCTGGAGCTGGAGAGCTGGCTTAAGTATCTAGGTGGTGCCTGGGTCAGAGAGCTTTCAAAGCCAGCAGGGACTTGGGATCTTTAAAGGGCCATGGTTTACCTTATTTATGGCCAGTAGATGTTGGGTGCAGTTTCTTGGGGTTTGCAGAGAAGACTGGCTTCTAAATGACTAAAAATAGGCCTATTGGGGCTATATTTAAAGCAATTGGATGTGTAAGAATTTGAGTTTAGCACCAGTAGGCTTTTGAGCTAACAGTCTAGACTGCTGTGATGAAGTAAAAACATGGGGGCCACAGTAAACAGGGGACATCTTTGGCTTATTTGTATAACACCTATAAAGTAATATCTATTCATTCTTAAATATACAAAATAAAACATACATATTGCCGATTTTAAGTTGCTTGGGGTATATCTGTGTGTATATACATATAAATGTATATATTGCATGAGCTGTATTTTCAAGCACATGCACACACACACATGCACGCATAAACCCTAAAACTATTAAATATATGAAAAAAGCTTTCTACACGCACTATCAAGTTTTCCTTAGGGGATTTTTTCCTTGTGTCTTTAGGGTTTAGGCAGTGGTATTAGGCAACTAAGGATGTCATAACAATGCCACAGAGTGGATGACTTAAACAACAGAAATGTATTTTCTCACAGTTCTGGAGGCTAGAGGTCAAGGTGATGGCAAGTTTGGCTTCTCCCTGAGACCTCTCTCCTTGGCTTCCTGCCTTCTGTGTCTTCATATGACCTTTTATTTGGTTTCTCTTCTTCTAATAAGAACACCAGTCTTATTGGATTAGGGCCCCATCCTTATGATCTCATTTAACCTTAATTACCTCCGTAAAGTCCCTAGTTCCAAATGCAGGCACATTGGATGTTAGGACATCAATGTGTGGATTTAGGGGGGACATAATTCTGCCTATAAGTACACTGTACCTCTGGATTGCAATTTTGTATGATATATGTATTTAGATATAGAGCCAATAATATATGCCCTGCACGATTTCACTATCTTAATTGCATGTGTATTATATACCACATTTTTATTTAAACTTGGACAAGAATTGCAGGTTCATTTGGCTTATGAAATTCAGTTCACTTATAACCTGTTTCACACAGCACTTCAGAACAGAAAATTAACTTTCTTAGCTGAATAAAACCAAAATGGAAACAAAATTTTAGTTCCTAAAAGAGCTTTGTAAATGATTTTGTATTGAACATTTCATTTAATTTATTCCAACCAGGATTAAAATATGTTAAATACTCTGTTGTGAAGATATTCACAACTACGAAATGAAGTGGCCATTGTATTCTTAAGAGCTCAACATAATTAAGACTATACTTTATTGAGATCAACCAATTCCATTAAAATATCACTAGAAATGAATAAATTGAAAGGATCCTCAGCGAAATGAGAAGGAATGATTATGAGTTACTGAAATTTGAGCTCTATGAAGGCAGTATTTTGTTGCTGTGGTTTTGTTCATCTATACAAATAGGAGCAAAAAATTTGTTCATCTATACAAATAGGTAGCATTACATTGAAAAATAACTCTATATTAAGTTTATACTTCCCCACAAATTTTTGGCAATGTTTAACGTTGTATCTTCATGCCAGGAACTTTTCTAGGATTTAGGAATAGATCTCTTAATAAAATAAACTCCCTGCCCTCATAGAACTTCATTCTAGCATAGAGACAGAAAATAATCTAACACTTCCTTTAATTTGGGTTTCCCCTTTAGAGCTAGCCAGTGACCCTGACAGAAGTTTTTAAGTATTCAGTGTATAAAAGTATATCTATAATCTCTGAACTGTAAAGTTCACATACAATAATTGTACCTACAGTTGCTACATTTCAGGGCACTATCATGTCGACCTACTCTATATGACTAAAATAATCAGCAATACAGTTCAGTTGTAGTTTCTAAATGTACTAGTGGTGAACAGAGGACCAAAATGCAAGATGTCATATAAAAGAGTGGTAAAGAAATGAGTTTTTGCTCTGTTTGACTCAGTTTTCTGCTGCATACTTACTATGATATGAGACAATGTATTCTATCTCTACAAAACTCAGGTGTTTCCTTTGTGAAATGAGAGAAATAATTAAAGGATGGCTCTGAGTATTATAGAAGATAATATGTGCATTGTACTTAACATGATACCTGGTATGTAAGATTCATTGAAATTCATGGTAGCTATTACTATTGCTAAAATGCAGATGTGTTGAAGGGGGCAAAAAGATGAGCTTTTTTTTCCATTTGGAGCAAATTTCTTAGATTTCACAACATGGATTAATTATTTTTAAACCAAACATTCCATTAGATATGGGAAATTTCCCATGACTACTATTATGATAGTAATCACCCTAGAAAACTGATAACTTAATCTTAGCTGTTTATGTTCAGAAAAAAAAATTGAGACTACTTTGATGTATTGTTTGTGGGGAGGTTTTTAGTAATTTCAGTTTTCTTGATACATTTGTATTCTCCATGTTTTATATGTGTTATTTTTGAAAAGTAAGAATGTAATTGGAGTAGCAGTTTACAGATAAGCAAGGAAAGGAGGCAGTTAAAATAAAAGTTTTTCAATAGTAAAAACTTTATAGTGGAAAAACTGGACAAACACTACCTCAGCCAGGTGGTCAAGGTCAACATCAATAGTGCTAAGTCATGTTCATAATATGTACCCTTGATATGACATGAAAGTGTCACTTTACTTCTATAGTTTTCCTTCCCCCAAATCCCAAACTCCAGTCTAATGAGAAAACATCAGTCAACTCTCAATTTAGGAACATTCTACAAAATACCTGAACAGTTTTCAAATCTGTCAAGGTCTCCAAAATATACAAACAGCTCACATAGCTCAATATCAAAAAAGAAAAAAGAAACCAATCAAAAAATGGGCAGAAGACCTAAATAAAAATTTCTCCAAAGAAGACATACAGATGGCCAAAAAGTGCATGAAAAAATGTTCAACATTGCTAATTATCACAGAAATGCAAATCAAAACTACAATGAGGTATCACCTCACACTGGTCAGGATGGCCATCATCAAAAATTCTACAAACAGTAAATGCTGGAGAGGGTATGGAGAAAAAGGAACCATTCTACACTCTTGTTTGGAATGTAAATTGGTACAGCCACTATGGAGAATAGTATGAAGATTTCTTAAAAAACTAAAAATAGAGTTACCATATGAGCCTGCAATCCCACTCCTGGGCATATATCCAGAGAAAACTATAATTCAAAAAGAAACGAGCAACCCGATGTTCATTGTAGAACTATTTACAGTAATCAAGACATGGGAGCAATCTAATGTCCACTGACAGATGAATGGATAAAGAAGATATGGTATATATACAATGGAATATTACTCAGCCATAAAAAGAATGAAATAACACCATTTGTAGCAACATGGATGGATTAAATATCATCATACTTAGTGAAGTAAGCCAGACAGAGAAAGACAGTTATCATATGATATTGCTTATATGTGGAATCTGAAAAACAAAGATACAATTGAACTTATTTCCAAACGAGAAATAGACCCATAGACATAGAAAACAAATTTATGGTTACCCAAGGGGAAAGGTGAGGAAGAGGAATAAATTAGGAGGTTGGGATTAACATATACATAGTTATATATTTTATATATAAAATAGATAACCAACAAAGACCTAGTGTATAGCACAGGGAACTATACTCAATATTTTGTAATAACATATATGGCCAAAGAATCTGAAATATGTATATATATATATATATATATATATAGACATAAACTTCAGTTTATGTATATATATATAAACTGAATCACTGTTCTGTATACCTGAAACTAACATGACATTGTAAATCAACTACACTTCAATAAAATTTTTAAAAATTAAAAAATAAACTTTCAAGGTCATCAAAAGTCAATAAAAGTATGATAATCTGTCACAGCTAAGAGGAGCCTAAGGTGACATTACAACTAAATGTAATGTGGTATCCTCAGTGAGATCCTGGAAGAGAGAAAAGACATTAAGTAAAAATTAAGCAAATCTGAACAAAGTTTGGAACTTGTTAATAATTATTTAATAATTAACAATTTGGGTTCATTAATTGTGACAAGTGTACCATATTAATGTACGATGCTTTGATAGAGGCTACTGAATATGAACTATTTGGGAACTTTCTGTACCAGCTTCACAATTTTTCTGTAAATCTAAAACTGTTCTAAAAAGTAAAGTTTACTAATAAATATATAATCAAAAATTTTTTTAATTCACATAGTTTGGATGGTTCAATGACAAAATGGTGGTGTTCAAAGAAGAAGTCTTGGAAATAAACACAAAATTAAAAGTCTACTTACAAAATGGATGGAACTATGCATGTATTTTTTCTTTGTAAAAATATAAAAATTTTGGAAATATTTACACAGTCAAAATAAAGGCAAAAGAAAATAAAAGTAAAAGCAGAAGATTTTTAAGTCATATCAAATGGATAGTGTTGTCTACACTTGGCCAAAATTTTGCATCAAAATTAGTATTTTTATCTTGTGATTTTCTAAATATGTAACAACTGGTAGAACTTAGACCTGGCAAATGAGAGCAGACAGTAGTAAACAGTACTCATAACTATATAACACCTAAATATTAGAGTGGTATTTCTAAAACAGAATGTCAGCTCAGCCCAAAGACAAAACGTTTAGATTAAGTACCTGAAGTCTTGCTATGTTACACAATGGGAAGAAAATTATATTACAAAAACAGATACAATGCAAGTTTCCCAGACCAGATAATCTCAACAACTATAAAGCCCTAAATCGATACCAGCCATAAACCTAAAGGAAGGAAGGAAGGAAGGAGGGAGGGAGGGGCATTACAGCTCTTCCTGGCCTCACTGCCTCGCTTGCTGTCATTTGGGACTCCCCTTGCTCTTTGACTATGAAATTTGGTATATACATCTCCTCCTTTGGATAGCTTCCTATGCATCCTTCAAGACCTGCTCAAAAATCACTTTTGCCAACAAGTCTTTCATGAAACTACCAGAAAGAGTTAGCTGCCCCTCATCTGAGTCCCCATAGTATTGTGTTCATTTTGTCACTCCTTCAACAAACACTTAGCAATTACCTACTGTATTCCAGGCCTGTATTTGTATCTCTGTACCATCATTTCCTGAACTCTATGACAGCCATGTCTGATTCCCCTGCTAGACTCAGACTAGTGCTTGGTGGTCTCCTCCTAAAATGAATGAGAAAAAGGAATCAGCAGTTACTCCTCACGGCCTGCCTTGTTTGAGGTGTGTCCTATTATAAACCATACTTTACAAATGTGAAAAATGAGACATGAGAATGCAAGGTAACATGTTTGAGGTAATACTGCTGCAAAATTTTCTTCTTTAGCCTTTTGATGCAATGGATTACACTGATTATTGAATGTTTAGACAGCTTTGAATACCTGGGATAATCCTAGTTGGTTATGGAGTACATTCTTTCTATACATCTTTGGATGCAGTGAGCTATAATTTTGGTTAGGATTTTTGCAGCTACCCATGAGATATATCGGACTGTAGTTTTCTTGTCTTTTTCTGGTTTTGTTATGGGGATAATTCTGGTCTCAAAGAATGAGTGAGGAAGTGTGCCCTCTGTTTCTCTTTTCTGGAGGATACTAAAGAGATTTGGGATCATTTCTTTCTTAAATGATTGGTAGAGTTCACCAGTGAAAAAATCTGGGCCTGGTACTTTCTCTTCTGGAAGGATAATTATTGTTTTAATTTCTGTAATAGATATGGGCCTATTAAGATGATCTATTTCTCCTTGTGTCAGTTTTGGTATGATGTGTCTTTCAAGCATTAGTCCATTTCATTCAAATTGTCAAATTTGGGATCATACAGTTTTTCATAATAGTCTACTATATTTTTAAATGATGGTGCCTCTTTCATTTCTGGTGTTGGTAACTTACGTCTTTATATTTATTCTTAGCCTGGCTAGAAGTTTATTGATTATATTAATGTTTTCAAAGAACCACCTTTTTGTTTCATTAATTTTCTCATTGTCTCTATTGATATTTCTCTATTTCTTATTTTAAGATTCATTAATATCTGCTTTAAGTTTGTTACTTCTTCTTTCTTTTGGTTTATACTGCTCTTATTTCTCTAGTATCCTAAGGTGAAATCTTACATTTTTGGTTTTAGATCTTTATTTTTCTAAAAAATATGCATTCAATGCTATAAATTTCCCTCTAAGCATTGCTTTCACTGCATCTCATAAATTTTGATAGGTTTTATTTCAATTTTCACTAAGTTCAAATTATTTTTAATATCTCTTGGCATTTCTTTTTTGACCCATGTATTATTTACAAGTGTGTTGTTTGTTTAATCTCCAAATACTTTGGGATTCTCTAGCCACTTTCTGTTATTGATTTCTAGTTTATTTCCATTGTGTTCTGAGAGCATACTTTGGATGATTTCAATTCTTTTAAAATGTGCTTGAGGTGTGTTTCATGTCCCTGAATGTGATGTATCTTGGTGAATGTTCCATGTGAGCTTGAGAGGAATGTGCAGTTGACTCTTAAATAACATGGGTTTGAACTGGGCAGGTCCACTTATACCTGGATTGTTTTTAAGAAATATTTAGTCAGCCCTTTAAATTCTTGGGTTTTGCATCTGTGGATTCAATCAACTTGGATTGAAATTTCCATTCATTTTACTACTACATTTTATATGAGGGACTTGAGCATCAGCAGATTTTGGTATATGCAGGGGCTCCTGGGACCAATCCCCCTCAGATACCAAGGGATGACTGTAATATTCTGCTGTTGGATAAGTATTTTATAAATGTCAATTAGATACAGTTGATAATGATGGTGGTTCAGTTCAACTGTATTCTCACTGATTTTCTGTAAGCAGAATCTGTCAATTACTGATAGAGGTCTGTTGAGGTCTCCAACTATAATAATAGAGCTGTTTATTTCATCTTGCCATTCTATCTGTTTTTGCCTCACTTATTTTGGTACTTTGCTGTTATGCACGTACACATTAAGGATTAAGTCTTCTTAGAAAATTGGCCTCCTTATTGTTATGTAATGCCTCTCTCTATCCCTGATAATTTTCCTTGTTTGAAGTCTGCTTTGCCTGACATTAATATAGCTACTCCAGCTTTCCCTTCATTAGTGTTAGTGTGGTATAGCTTTCTTCATCACTTTGCTTATAATCTATGTCTTTCTTTTTAAAGTGGGTTTCTTGCAGACACATATAGTCAGTTGTTTTTTTATCCCCTCTGTCATTTTCTGTTTTTAATTTTTATAGTTGCATTTAATCCATTCACATTTAAAGTGATTATGTGTATAGTTGGATTAATCTCTCCCCTTTCTGTACTGTTCTCTATTCATTGCACTTCTTATTTCTTATTTTTTAATATTCTACCCCTTTTCTGCCTTATCTGGTTTAATTAGGCATTTTATATGATTCTGTTTTCTCTCATTTCTTAACAAATCAGTTATACTTCTTTTTAAAAAATGATTTTAGTGGTTGCCCTAAGGATGGCAACATGTATTTACAACATGTATTTACAAGTCCACTTCTAAATAAGTCTATATTATTTTATGAGTGTGTAGGTACCTTAAAATATTTCATATTCATCCCTTCTAACATTGATGTCACTCATTTCACTTATCAATAAGCTATACTCATCCAATATATTGTTGCTGTTGTTAGTTTGAACACTTATATATTAAATCAAGTAAGAAAAAGAAAAGTAAAAGGGTTTATTTTACCTTTATGTGTTCCCTCTCTAATGCCCTTCATTTCTTTACATAGATCACAGTTTCTAAGCTGCATCATTTTCTTTCTCTGAACTTTAAAAAAATTAAACTTCTTTAAACATTTTTTGAAAGGCAGATCTACTGGTGAAAAATTCCTCATTTTTGTTCATTTGAGAAAGTCTTTATTTCTCCTTCATTTTTGAGGAACAATTTTCCTTAATACAGAATTCTAGCTTGGTGATTCCTTTATTTCAACATTTTAAATATTTCTCTCCACTCTCTTTTTGCTTGCATTGTTGATGACAAGAAGTCTGCTATAAATCTTATACTTCTTTCTTCATAGGTAAGGTGTTGTTTTTCTGTGTGTGTGTTTCAAGATTTTTTCTTTGATTTTCTGTAGTTTGAACACAACATGCCAGGTGAAAGTTTTTTTATTATTTATCCCACTTGGACTCCTCTGAGTCCTTGATCTATGGTTTGGTGTCTGTCATTATTTTGGAAAAATTCTTAGCTATTTTCACCTCACAAATTATATCAATCTTGTGAACTGAAATCCCATGTTTTTTATTACCAATTCATACTCTCCTCTAATAAGCCATTCATCATAGAAGACCTGCCACCTTACACTTCCTCTAGATCCACCTCTGCTGAGACCATTGCATCAAAGTGAGAACTAATCTCAAACTGATTTTTCCAATTTTCTCTTTGCAGTGCTGAGTAGTGGGAACTTTAATTGTAACTGATCAATTTTTGTCTTTTATATAGTGTGCAGAATGTTTATTTGCACAAAACATAAATATGTGTATATATATGTGCATGTATGTTATATATATATATATACACACACACACACACACACATATATATATATATATATATATAAATGTTATGATTCCTTGATTGGAAGGATGGAATCTAGGGCAACAAGAAAAGGGGGAGTGAGACATGGTCTTCCTCTTATCTTTACCTTTTTTTCTCTCCTTTTCTTTTTTTACCTAAGTTATTTATTTAATTCATCTCCTGCTACAAGAAAAGTGATGGAAAATCAGTCTACTGGTCATCATTTGATGCAAATAAAGAACATGGGCTTAAGGTCCTATACATTTTACTGGTCCATGTGCAAGAATAGTCCAAATCTGAGCTGTGGTCCATGATGTAGAACAATGGTCCAGGTTTTCTTTATTCATCTTCATTGTAGGTCAGAAGTGGTTTCAAATGAGGGTTATGGAATAAAGAACGGTTACCGTATCTCTAGGAAAAGGGCTTGGACCTGATGCAGAGATGGGGATAGGCAAAAACTTGGGTTCTTATGTTTTCTCTGGTGCAAACAGGAAGGCGTTCAGCAAGCTGACTCCCACCCTGGGGAACATGACAAAGTAAATAGGGGCCTTCCAAGTGTGAGCTAAGCCCTCCTTGCTTGAGGCACCTCTAGACGTGGGAAGCCCCAGATGTGGTTGGGACATGCCTAGAACCCCGGAAACCCAGAGTCTAGCCACCACTCCATTTTCGACCTGATTGAAAGCTATCATTGCCTCTTTATTATTCTAGAGATTATAAAGAAATTATTATTCCTGATTAAAAACAGAATTATCAAATTTAAAATCATTGTGATAGCAGTAAGCAGCAAGTTATATTCCTTAGAAAATCAATGCAATGAAATACATACTCGGCATACATACATACTCAATTTTTCTCAGAATTCAGAAGAAAATAATAGAAACTAGGTGTGATGAGAGAATAGTTAAGTGAAAGAAGGTAGAAAATAAAATCCAATCTACAGAAAATTGTAACTTCATGAAACAGTCACTTTTACAAATTACAAGATTTTTTTTAATCCAGAAAGTGACATAGTTATTTATCAGTTACTAGTTTCAGATTCCTTTCAACATTTCTGAAGACACAAGTCAAGATGAAGCTGATAATTGCCCAGTATTTGATCTGATAAAAACATAATGCTGCAAACGAAGGAGAACTTTCCTCTGGTGAATGGTGGACTGAGGGGGGGGAAATGAAGCACGTTTTCACCTCATGGAACTGAGAATGCATGAAGAAACGTTGATAAAATATTTGATTAACTTAACCACAGATGTTCACAAACTGAGTTTTAAATAGATATTTATGGTTTTCCAAAGCAACCGAAGCAGCAGCCCATCTTCATGGGATCAGCTAGTGAGTATCAAAATTATTTAATACACTCTATCCCCTACTGTCAAAAGTGAATACACTCAAGTGCTTGGCATTCTGTAGAATAGTGGTTAAGGAGAAACTTGAAATGTGTTTTCTCTTGTCCAGCAAGTTAACATTTTCTGTTAGGTTTCTGTTTTCTCTCGAAGGACCTACTCTTCTCTTGATGGTAAGTTATTCTCTTTAAGGACACACTGTCCCCCCGCCCCTCACCTCAACTACAGTAGTATACTTTATTCAGAGATTTCTGTAGGGCACAAATATCATGATATGATAATGCAAAATACATATGTACATTTTAGTTAGCAGATGGTTGGTCTCCTTATATAGATTTTAAAATACAAATCAAAATAAAATTCAGATGGAATAAGGACTTAAATATATAGAGCATAAAATTACTGAAATAATACAGTAGATAACTGAAACTCTGAGTTACACAATAAAAGCAGACATAATGATTTGGTTAAACACCAAAAGCTTCAAAAAGTTTAAACAAATCTCAAAATAGAGAAATAACTTCTGCAATGCAAAATAATCAATATAGGGGCAAGAGATTTCATTAAAAAATGAAGGTAAGTATTATATTGAATAAATGCCAGGAAGAAGAAATTCAGGAAAGCAAATGTAAAAAATGTGATAAATACAATGAAATGCTCAAACTAACCAGTGTTCAACAAAACAAAATTTAAAATAAAAATAATATGAATGTTTTGTCTATACGTTTAATTCATGAAATTTGTTAAATGTAAACTATTCAAATTGATGGAAATATAAACATTGGACTAATATTCTGAATTGTTTTGGATTTTGCTTTCTATTTGATAGTAAGATTTAGAGACTTTTTCATGTCTGTTTATAGATTTATAACTTTTTCAAAATACCTTCATAGCACATATTCTGGATTCTTCAGAATTTATTTGTCATTCTTATGGGGATTTCGAGTTGTCCTTACTTGGTTGCTATGCCAGGAATTCTATACGAGAAAACCTTATCCATACAATTTGGTTTCGATGTGTTTTCTTAGCACTCATTAATTCTCCTGAAGAAACCTGCTCCTTTTCCCAAACTTTAATTCAGGAAACACAAGGATAGTCACCTAATTTTAGAACTTTGTTTTGTGTTATTGAGGTCTGTATTGTTAATCTTATGATCTCACAGTTCTTCCTCAGTTTGGTCATATTTCCTTATGCTAACAAAATCTTCTTTTGAGAGCTAAAAAGTATTTTTTATTCTTACTGAAGATGCACTTAAAATATTTTTCATTAACTTTTACTTTTGTTGTTGGCACCAAATTACTGAGAAAAGGGCAAAAGAAACAACTTTATTCAGCCATATATAATTACAAATCAGTTTGTTGATATTTAGTAATATTGGTTCTTATTATCCATTATCCTAAATTAAAATTTAGTATATTTACAGAAACACTAGGAAGTTAAAATTACATATTATTTCTTTGCTCTTGAAATTACATTTGATAAGCTTTTGTATTTTTTTAAGGAACAATCTGTGTCTTTAGCACTTTTTGATGTAGCATTACATTAAGAACATTTTCCATGTTATTAAATATTTTTTGAAAGCATGTTAATACCTACAAAACATTCCATCTTATGCAAGTACCACATAATTTATTTGTGCCTTTATTACTTGATATTAAATGTGTTTCTAATTTCTTCTATCCCCAAACTTTCTATAATAAGCATTTTTGTACATTAATCCTTGTTAATTGCTTTATTTCTTTAAAATAATTATTATAATGCTATATAAGTAAAGTATGCTGTGGGCACTCAAAACCATAGAGAAAACAGTACATCTAAATGTATTAGTGTTTAAGAATCATAACACATCGAGGGGGATTTTAAGTGAATGAACCTAGTGATTAATTTTAAGAACATGAAACTTGAGACAACCAGGTATTATGTGCTCCCTAATGTGAAGAAATAAGAAGTGTAGCACATCAACTATGAAGAACTCTTACCAATCAAATCTGAATCAAAACTGTAGTTCCCAACCACTAATTTGTTAAAAAAGAAAAACATGAAAATCGGAGAAATATGTTAAAAATAAAACAGGAATACACACAGAAAAATGCAAAATTTTGTTAACTCCACAAGGCAAATGACCACCCACAAGGAAGAATAAACGTCATGGAAAAAAGAGAGAGGGACAACCTGTAGATTTAAAGACAAGAGAATAATCAACCAAGCTATCAATATTCTGAGCCCTGTTGGGATTCTGATTTCAATAAAACAACTTTGGAAATAAATTATGATACATCATGCAGATATATACACTGACTAGGTTTTTTAATATAAAGGGTTTATTGTTAAATTTGTGGGTGGATAGCTGGAAAAGCTTTTGTCTTATTTTGTATTTTTTTAGTCCTTATGCTATTTTTTCCCCGATGAAATGTTATGTTTAGGATTTTCATCTATACTATTCAGGGGTTAAAGTAACTCTGAAGTAATCCTAAAGTAAGCTTAAAGTAATCGTGTTTTGGGCAGAGCCAAAACACGATTGGACATATGTTGATAATTATTGATCTTCTCTATATTTACATATTTTTTGAGAATTTAAAATGCCACAAAAGGGAGCAACAGGAAATGAGTTTACTATTTTGGTGGGGAATAGATAATACAGTCTTGTTATATATATATATATGGTTTATCCTGAAGAGATTTGGGAAAGGAAGAGATATGATGGGATTCACAAGTGAGAGTGCACTCTTATGAACATGGACATGAATTCATCCAGGAGCAAGGAGACCATTAATACCTTCCTCAATTTCTATAATTCCAGTCCCCTCTCTGTCACACTCTTATGCGCTATAATTTCTCTACAGAATGATAATAGAATGATAAAGAAAATAAGAATGAATTAAAAATGAGATGTGAAAGCCAAAGGGACTCCTTGGTAGAGGCAAAGAAGCCCTCGTTTTGCAGCAGGAGTGCAGAGAAAGCCAAACATGAGGCCTGAGATTTATTAGTCTGTGCGACTAACTTCAAAGGAGGTTAAACTTGGCAGATTTGTTATACCAAGGGCATTGCCCCCATTGGGAAAATCTGAAGATTTAACACACAGAATCTAGACATGCGGATGATTGCTCCTGAAGATTTTGATTCCTCTGACTCTTCTGAACCTTCTAAGCCTGCAGAAGTGTTCCATTCCTTTTTGCTAAGAGCAGTCATCTCAATAATCCTGAAAGGCAGCAGATATACCACTCAAGATCTGCCCTCACTTTCCCTCCTGGCCACTTGGCTTATACCTAGGTTTTAAGTCACAATATCAAGCAACTGAGGATGCACTTGGCTTCATAAACAAGGTACTGTAATTTAAAGATGCTGCAAATCTATCTGACATGTATCAGTAGCCATCTGGGATGTATGAGTGGCACTGTGTTAGAAGATTCTTTATCAAAGGGACTGGAACATAGAATTGGAAAAGGAAGAATTTATTTACCTGAGAATATTCTTTGGAGATAAAGGATTTAGTGTCCTGGAAAGAACCTCAGGAGATTGTACAAACTAATAAGGTGGCTCCCAGTGGCATGGTACACAAGTGGGCAAGCTGAACAAAATTGAAGTGCATGAACTGCAATGTCAGATGATGGATAAAGAAATTAAAAAGTTCAGAGAAGTAGACGTGCTAGAATGGATGTAATATGTACAGTCAGAAGATAAGCATGATGGTTATGTTCCCTGGGAAGGCCCAAAGGACACAAAATTTATCAAGGCCATATGAATGGCCTGGTGAGACAGGAAGCATCATTAAAAAGTTCAGGGGCTTCCCTGGTGGCGCAGTGGTTGAGAGTCTGCCTGCCGATGCAGGGGACGCGGGTTCGTGCCCCGGTCCGGGAGGATCCCACATGCCGCGGAGCAGCTGGGCCCATGAGCCATGGCCGCTGGGCCTGTGCGTCCGGAGCCTGTGCTCTGCAACGGGAGAGGCCACAACAGTGAGAGGCCCGTGTACAGCAAAAAAAAAAAAAAAAAAAAAAAAAAAAAAAAAAATTCAGTTGTGTCTCTACTTTTCATTTTAGGGCTGGAGATAGAAAATACTGTTACAGAATTTATCTAGCTGAAAACAATGTCCATGAATGGACTTTAAAATAGTAGAGTCTAGGTGGCAGCAGTTAACTGTCAGTAACCAGGTGGCACTTAACCACATATGTTGTGATCACTAGCAAAGTTGGAGTAATAGCCCTGGGAACCAGATACACAGGGACTTACAAGGATGGTTAATAGAATATGACCTCCCTAGGGGCAAAATAGATTGGTGTCTGACAAAGTCACTACTCAGCTTGAACCAGCAGAAGAAATCAAGGTTTGGTGATTGGGCGTCTGAGGATAGCCACCCTAATAAATCTGTCATGATTCCTTGCATAGGTTTCAGACTGGGAACCATTGTTCAGAATCAGAGCCCACTAAACAGTGGTTCCAAGTGGAACAATTGCAATACCATAGCATGTATACAAAGCAATGATTTGCTGCATTTTTCCTCAAGAAAATTATGGCCATTTACTCACTTGACTATAAATTGGGAGATGGGGATTACTCATATTTTTAGCACTGTTGGTATAGGTTATGGGGTTTCTGTGATATTGAACTATGAATACTTTGAAACATTATTGTGGCCTTCCTATATGTATGGGGGCATATGGGAGACAGGTAATAAATCACTTACATAGACCACCTGATGGTCATTTCCCTGGACCCTGAATGTTTAATTGGTATTAACATACTTGGAAGTTAGTACAACTTCCAGATTGGGTCCTTGGTTGTAGATAACTACCAAAATAGGGAAAGCCACATGGAAGCCTCTGAAACTGTTCCTGTCATGAGAAAGTAAGTGAAAATATATAAATAAAAATTGTATCATATATGTATTATATAGAGTTTAGGAGATTTATATCAGCTATGAGTTTCTAACAGAAGCAAGGATGGTGGTCCTTATCACATCCCCAGTTAAGTTACCTAGCAATGATCTTGCAAAAACCAGATGGATCCTGGAAGGTGACTGTAGACCGCTGCAAGCTCAACCCAGTAGTTGCCCTGATTGAAGTTTCCATGATGGATGTGGTAACTTTGTTAGAACAGATAGAGCCTCAGGTTCTGGTATATGGACATTGTTTTGGCATGTGCATTCTTTTCTATTTCAGTAAGGAAAGAGGATCAGGGAGAGTTTTTGCTCACTTCAAATGTGTTATTTTTTAGAGCTAAGAAAAATTCTAGTAGAGATTTGCTGAAAAGATAGTGTCAGAAGCTCATTTTACCATTTTGGTATCATTCTTTGGCACAGGGAAGTTGATTCTTTCCTCACATGCACCTAACATACCTTGTTTGCCTTTTGAAAATTTATGCTGCTATTAAACATAAAAAATTATATCACATGGAAATGTCTTCCTGGGAGGGTGTGCTGTTACTGTTGAATCATCTTTCTGTGGTATCATTAGGTACAAAAGCTTTGAAGTAAGACCTAAAGCCAAAATTCTCACAGATGTTGCATGAAAACAGACTTCAAAAAGGATCTCTGTGCTCTTTCACAGGCAGGCAAACATCTGTGAGAGAGAAAAAAGAAAGCAGGAGAGACAGAGAGAAACTCACTTAAAGGCTTAACTTTGAACAAAACAGGGCTTAGGCCTTTTCTTTCAAATTGGTGTCTCTTTATATGACTTCCTGCCCCTCTACTAGGTAACAATTGAAGTCTCACTTTGTGAACTAATTTACATTGACCTCTTCCTTAGCCCTCAATAGTTCTTTTTAAAGTGAGGTTTGTTTTCCCTAATGAGGATCAGCTGTGAGCAGGGGCAGCCAAAATAAATTCCCTTTAACAAGCTGTGCCTCTGCTTAGGCTGAAATTTGGAGAAGAGGAGAGGCCAAGAATACATAAAAGGTCTTGAGCCTGCCGGTTAACATTGAAGATCCTATAAATGCAATGTATTTAGACGCACCACATTTTTCTTTATTAAGGAATTATTATATTCCAAACACTAAAGCTACAAAATGAGGATAAACAAAGCCATGAAAAGAATGACCATCTTTGATAGCTCTTGGGCCATAAATTAAACTTTCTCTATTTTTAATAAGTGTACAAAATTTAGATCAAAGTTCACTTTATTAAAATTATTTGTTTTTCTTTGTCTTTTCATTTTATCAACTAGTGGCTTAGAAGTACTCATGCCATCACAAAATGAAGAACAAGAAAACAAAACTACAAATTAGAAAGGGTCAATCTATCAGGATTATAGCTTGATCTCTCAAAGCCTAGAGCTTACTAAAACCTCAAAATAATTTCATCAAACAATGTTATAACTGGAGATAAACAGCCCAGTTTTCTTTAAGTTTTCAAGTCTCTTGTCTTCTATTATTAGTTTGTCATATGATTTATTTTCCAACAAACAAGGATCTATCAAATTGTGCCACTAAATCTCTTCTCTACTTTGATCTTCATTTATGATTTAAGGCAAAACAGCCTATGTGATGCTCAGCTTTATGGAATGTAGATTCTTTGCTCTTCATGTATAAGCCAAGCTTCCCTCACCTCCAAGCATTCTGGAACTGATTGATGGCAAGCCTACCTCAAAAAGTCTTTTCTTATCCTCAGTAGGAATATAACAATAAATAGGAAGAAATGATGATGCTACTGAAGCCTGTGAGCACAGCTGCTCATTTCATCAGTTCTGCTGTTACCTCTGGCTCAGAGGGTTCCATTTTCTCTGCTTCTATGGGATGTGTCAGGACTGCTCTGACAGCAAGCCCCATAGGCACATGGCATAAAGCTTCTTGCTTTTAAAGCCGGCTTTTACTGGCTCACCAGTTGAGTGTAGTAGCAGTTCTAATGATAACTGGGGAGCTAGTAGGATAATCCAAAAAGTGCTGCCCTCAAATTCTGAGTTAATGAAAAGAAAACAAACTTAGAGTAAACACATCATACTCTGAAGATAAAAGAAAACATATTCTTCTAGTTAACACTAATTATACGAATATTATTATTATCGTATTCTTTTTTCTTAAAAGCTCATGAGCTTTGGGTCAGAAAAATGTGGGTGGAAGTCCTGACTTTATAACCTATGAGCATTATGACTAGAGAAATCAGAATAATCCTATAATGTCCTTGAAATTCTTGAACTCAGCTGCAAATCACTTGGTATAATCATATGCTGATTAAGATTTTGTGATGTTTAAATAACATGTATTCATGATTAGGATTATGAGAGACACAGAAGTAATCACTCAGCATGGATTTTTTTTGTCTTTAAAAACAAAAAAACATTAAAACTCTTTCTCTCTGCCAGGTTAAATATACCTACCTTAAAAGCAGGGGGTTCCCTGACTTCTTTCTCTATTTCTATAGATTTTGGTGTTTTATTGGCCATAATGAATTGAATCATGGCCCCCAAAATATAGGTCCATGCCCTTATATTCAGAATGCCTGAATTATTCCTAGTATGGCAAAAGATGTGATTAAGTTAAGAATCTTGAGAGGCAAAACTTATCTTGGATTAACCAGGAGGGCCCTAAATGCAATCACATTTATCTTTATGAGAGAGAAACAGTTTTGAGACAGACAGAAAAGGAGAAACACGAACACAGGAGGAAGAAGCTGTGTGACCCAGAGAGACTGGAGCAGTATAGCCACAAGCCAAGGAACACGTGGAGTCACCAGAAGTTGGAAGTGGCAAAAATAGATGCTCCGTTCTAGCTTTGGGATGGAATGTAGCCCTGCCAACACGTTGATTTAGGACTTTTGGCCTCTAAAACTGTGAGACAATAAATTTCTATAGATTTAAGGCACCGGTTTCTGATGTTTCTATAGGAACCACAGGAAACTAATGCATTGCCATTTTATCACTTTGTGCATTCCAAGTGTGTCTTGGCAACTTATCGATAGACTGTTATGACCTTGAAAGTGGAAATCACATCTTACTCCTCTTTGTGTAGAATTCAGTACCTCGCCCAAGTCTTTACACTTAGCAAGGTCTAGAACAAAATTCCCAAATGGATTAATAAATGCCATCATCAGAGAATTATTCTGGACCCAGTTCCTAAATACAATGATTAAGAATACTGATTTGGTGAAAAGTCAGCAAAATTGAACAATTATCTAGATGTACCTTTTGGGGAAAGGATAAAATGAAACATGCATTTTAACACTGAAAAGATTTAAAAGTCACATAGGAAATAACTGTTATTGACCTATCTAAGAGATGAACTGACGATCTAAGAGAAAAATTCGTAAAAGGACTTTTGTATATTGTGTTGATTGTACTTCTGGGTTTTAGTCCAAATTGTAAGGAGCCTGAAAGTTGTTACTTGCTTCCTCACAACAGGAAAAGTGATGAATAAACTGAAAAGCAGCAACTCTTTTTAGAGTCATCAGGGAGCTAAAGCCACAAGGCAAACTGCTGCCCCTAAACCTGGAGAAATAGGAGAATACAGAGAATCACAGCTTATTGGGAGTATAAACCCAGAAGTGGAACAGAATCCCATCACTGGTGCCAATCCCAGTAGGAACACAAACTGTATTGACAGAGTGCTAGAGGCTCAGTGTGCACTAGCTTGAGAGTTAAAATCTCCA
The DNA here is from genome assembly GCF_964374135.1 of Grampus griseus. NCBI lineage: Eukaryota > Metazoa > Chordata > Mammalia > Artiodactyla > Delphinidae > Grampus > Grampus griseus. The sequence continues at coordinate 7,057 of NW_028132952.1, read as the reverse complement.
TGTGGCCCCAATCTTTTATACGTTTTACCTCTAGGAGTCCCATTAGATTCTTACTGGGAAGAATAGAGGAAAAATTCTCTCATACTTCTGGCAGGGGGAGGGGAAAAGTCACTATTCTGAAATATGCCCACATGTCCCTGTTCTTAACAAAGTGCACCCTCAAGGGAAACTTTTACCAGAGCCAAACAGTTTGGAATTTATCTAAGCCTAACCTCACTGGCAGAAGAGAAATACCCAACTCCAGCCCTCCAGATCTTTGAAAGAGAAGAAAATCCTAGATGATATGTTTGAATACATGTTCAGGAAGCAGAAATACAATGAAAGAGTAATAACTGTTACAGCTGGTCAGAGAAGTTACCACCCAGAGTGACTGGCCATTACCCAGTCAATTTGATAAAGAATCCAAGAAAGATTCAACACCAAGACCCAAGATAATTACTGAGGGATGGACTCCAACAATATTACTGAGTTAAAAACAGGAAAGCATGAAGATCAGGAAACAAGGGATGGGACGTAGTGGAGGAAGTCCTAAGTTGAAGATGAATGGAAGTTCAAGGAAGAAGACTGCTGCATGAGTGGAGAAAAACCAGTTCAAAGTGTAACAGAAGAACCATCTGCAAGAAAATATTATGGTTGGGAAAAAGTCTAATTCTAGAAGGAGAATAGAGCTCTGGATCATTTGGGGAAAATTTAAAAATAGTTACAGAAAACAAGACAAAGGAAGCACTAAAGTATTTTCTCCAGGAAAACACAAGAAAGACACAGGAAAGACATTCAACTGTGTGCACAACTGGGTCATGCAGTGAACACACTTTACATGTTTTTTTTTCCTATATATGTGTATTTGTTTGTTAATTTTATTAAGCAAAGAGAAGAAAAGAGCTATTCTTGTTTCATAGGGGTGACTTTGTTTTTTAAAAAATAATATTCATAAAAGTACATACTGCAGAGGTTTCAGCTTGATTGATAGTGATTTGCAGATATATCTAATCTACTGAACAATCTCAGAATTTCATAAACTTTTACTTGTGAAGAAACATTTTACATAAAACGGCCCTTTGTTAAATTTTGGCCTAGCCAGTTTTTGTTTTTTGCAGCAAAATTATTTGGTTAACGTATTAAGATACAACTATATGGTTTCTTTTTCATTTCTCTTTAATCTTATTTTGTGTTTTTTTCCCTTCAGTTTTCTACCTCATTACACTTTCCTCCTTTTATAATCTCATCCCTTTTTAAAATATGGAACTGATTCTCTTCTAAATAATACACAGTGAATATGTGCATAGATGGAAATTAATTGGGAGAGTTATTACTTCTAAAAGAGGGAAAGGAAAATAGGATAACAACATAGAAATGTGCTTCCTGAACTGCCTTTTCTGCAATCTTTCTCTTCCATTATGGCACATCTATTTTTTTTCCTCTTTACTGTGTATGCCTAGATTCTGGATCATTTCAAATCCATTTTTTCTGGCACATTATGTTCCAACATAGTGCCATTTTTTTGTTCTTAAACAGATTACTTATTTCTTATATCTTCTTGGGTCTCACTTTGTTTCTTCCTCTGATGGGGAACAAAACACTTCAAGAAATCCATCACTGTGCTCTTAGAGTGGTTTTCCTTAGGCATTGTTTGAAGTTCTCAGTTTAACATGAAAAAAAAATGATTCATATAAGTTATGCACATTGTTACATAAAAATGCAAACTAAAGATGAATATAGTATATTCTATTTTCAGAATTCTCAGCTCAATCATGTAACGTTTATAAAGATATTATATATCAATCTTTCTTATAAAATATACTGTCTAAGAAGTTCCACATCAATAATAGTCAATTTATTACTAATAATTGACAAATAAATACCACTATTCTTTGAGGCCTATATTATTTTTTTAAATATTTATTTATTTATTTGGCGGCACCAGTTCTTAGTTGCAGCAGATGGCCTCCTTAGTTGTGGCAGGCCGGCTCCTTTGTTGCAGCACATGGGCTCCTTAGTTGCAGCAGGAGGTCTCCTTAGTTGTGGCACGTGAACTCTTAGTTGTGGCATGCACGTGGGATCTAGTTCCCTGACCAGGGATTGAACCCGGACCCCCTGCATTGGGAGCATGGAGTCTTATCCACTGCACCACCAGAGAAGTCCCTGAGGCCTGTATTATTACATGCAATTTACATATGAGGAAATAGAGAGTTTAGAGATATGAGTAGTTGCTCTAGATGACACAGTTCATAAATAAGAAATGGTGCTGAAATTTAAACATATATTTAAACCCACACATATTTAAATCCAAATTTGGTGTATATATTAAATATTGATAGATATTGTAAATATTGATAAATATTGGTGGTAATCTATTACATTTCATGATAATTTACATTGTATAATATTTGTTTGATTTTGACCATTTTTTAGCCTCACAGTAGGCTGGCTGAAAGGAAATAAAGAAGATAACTTTTCTATTAGAATAAAATTCTATTTTTTTAATCCATGATATGGAGTTGAAAACTAAAATTCAAAAGATCAATAATGTATACATAATAATGGGTAATATTGGCTTCTTAAATTGTCAAAAGTAAATATGTCAGAATAAGCCCGTGTAAGATTTAATTATAGGCTCAAATAGATCCATCCCTACAAGCAGGGTAAAGCATTTTCACTGACAGAGCATGGAGTCCCTGTTATTGAATTCTGCTCAATACTAAAGAAACAGACATCAATTTGGTGACTTAAACGTTTAATTTTCTAAAGACACAAGAGTGAACACCCAGTGGAATGAGAATTGTGCACGCAATTACAATTTGTATTGTAGACAACAACCAAACACGGCAAAGTGACATAAAATAAGGTTTGCATGGACTGAGATATTTAACATGCTTTTGACTGAGAATGTCTAACAATGTAAATATATTACTTTTTCCTTGTGGATGTATACGTATAATAAAATTTAATGAAAAATCTCAATGGGTATTATAAAACTTAATTAAATAATATAAAATTAGTCTGGAGAGGAAGTTTAGGATCATTTACCATACTTCCCCCTTTTGTGGTCCAAGTCCCCACAATGCCTGCTCTTCTTTACTGGGATTTCCAGTCCATTCACATTTCGACTTCCTTCCATCATCTTCTCATTTCTGTTTCTATATTTTAAATCCCTTGGCTTCTGATTCCAACCTCTCTTTTCCTAGTGCTTGAGAAAGTGTTTTGCCTGTTTTTCTTTCACAGTCTCAGCCCAGTTACACTTACTTCTGGACATATTCTTTAAACTGACTTCTCCAGGCCTAGGCCAGCTGTAAGAGTATAGGGAGAAAATCAAACATCCAAGTGTGTGGCTACACTTGTGAACTGTCTGCCTCCAATTGTTTGGCAAAACCACAGTCTCCTTCTGCTCAGTCAACCTCACAATCACTGGGGGAGGATCTAAGTTTTTAATCCTTCCAGGCCTTCGTTCCAAAGCCTCATTTCTCCTTTTTTTTTTTTAAATTTTTATTGGAGTATAATTGCTTTATAATGGTATGTTAGTTTCTGCTTTTTAAAAAAGTGAATCAGCTCTACATACATATATATCCACATATCTCCTCCCTCTTCAGTTTCGCTCCCACACTGCCTATCCCACCCCTCTGGGTAGACACAAAGCACAGAGCTGATGTCCCTGTGCTATGCAGCTGCTTCCCACTAGCTATCTGTTTTACATTTGGTAGTGTATATATGTCCATGACACTCTCTCACTTCGTCCCAGCTTACCACTTCCCCCTCCCCATGTCCTCAAGTCCATTCTCTACGTCTGCATCTTTATTTCTGTCCTGCCCTTAGGTTCTTCAGAAACAATTTTTTTTCAGATTCTATATATACGTTTTAGCATATGGTATTTGTTTTTCTCTGTCTGACTTACTTCACTCTGTATGACAGTCTCTAAGTCCATCTACCTCACTACAAATAACTCAACTTCGTTTCTTTTTATGGCTGAGTAATATTCCATTGTATATATGTGCCACATCTTCTTTAGCCATACATCTGTTGATGGACACTTAGGTTGCTTCCATGTCCTGGCTATTGTAAATAGAGCTGCAATGAATATTGCGGTACATGAATCTTTTTGAATTATGGTTTTCTCAGGGTATATACCCAGCAGTGGGATTGCTGGGTCGTATGGTAGTTCTATTTTTACTTTTTTAAGGAACCTCCATACTGTTCTTCATACTGGCTGTATCAATTTACATTCCCACCAACAGTGCAAGAGGGTTCCCTTTTTTCCACACCCGCTACAGCATTTATTGTTTGTAGATTTTTTGATGATGGCCATTCTGACTGGTGTGAGGTGATACTTCATTGTAGTTTTCATACTTCATTGTAGCATTTCTCTAATAATTAGTGATGTTGAGCATCCTTTCATGTGTTTGTTGGCAATCTGTATATCTTTGGAGAAATGTCTATCTAGGTCTTCTACCCAATTTGGACTGGGTTGTTTATTTCTTGAGATTGAGCTCCATGAGCTACTTGTACATTTTGGAGATTACTCCTTTGTCAGTTGCTTCATTTGCAAATATTTTCTCATTCTGAGGGTTGTCTTTTAATCTTGTTTATGATTTCCTTTGCTGTACAAAGCCTTTTAAGTATCATTAGGTCTCAGTTGTTTATTTTTGTTTTTATTTCCATTTCTCTACGAGGTGGGTCAAAAAGGATTTTGCTGTGATTTATATCATAGAGTGTTCTATGTTTTCCTCTAAGAGTTTTACAGTGTCTGGCCTTGCATTTAGGTCTTTAATCTATTTTGAGTTTATTTTTGTGTATGATGTTAGGGAGTGTTCTAATTTCATTCTTTTACATGTACCTGTCCAGTGTTCCCAGCACCATTTATCAAAGAGGCTGTCTTTTCTCCATTGTATATTCTTGCCTCCTTTATCAAAAATAAGGTGAACATATGTGCGTGGGTTTATCTCTGGGCTTTCTATCCTGTTCCATTGATCTTGATTTCTGTTTTTGTGCCAGTACCATACTGTCTTGATTACTGTAGCTTTGTACTATAGTTTGAAGACAGGGAGCCTGATTCCTGCAGCTCCCTTTTTCTTTCTCAAGATTGCTTTGGCTATTTGGGGTCTTTTGTGTTTCCATACAAATTGTGAAATTTTTTGTTCTACTTCTGTGAAAAATGACATTGGTCGTTTGATAGGGATTGCATTGAATTTGTAGAGTACTATGGGTAGTATAGTTATTTTCACAATGTTGATTCTTCCAATCCAATAACATGGTATATCTCTCCATCTGTTTGTATCATCTTTAATTTCTTTCATCAGTGTCTCATACTTTTTTTATTTTTGCGGTATGCGGGCCTCTCTGTTGTGGCCTGTCCCATTGCGGAGCACAGGCTCCAGACGCGCAGGCTCAGCGGCCATGGCTCACAGGCCCAGCCACTCCGCGGCATGTGGGATCCTCCCGGACCGGGGCACGAACCCGTGTCCCCTGCATCGGCAGGCGGACTCTCAACCACTGAACCACCAGGGAAGCCCCAAACGGAGGATTTTAATGCTGCAAAATAGCTTTGACATGTAATTCTCCTTTCCCATAATCTGGCTAATGATACCTACATTCATTGGCAAAATTAAAAATATTTTGTTACTCAATTCCTAATTACAAAATATTTTATAATGAGTAAATGGATTACAATTATAGATATTCTGCCTTCTGTTAAAAAAAGCATTTTATACACAGAAAAAATTTTTACTCCTGTCATCTCGTGATGAAGACATTTCCACCGCCTGCACCACTGTCCCTACCGTGCTCAATTCAGACTCAGCAATTGGAGAATCTACCCTGAAGAAGGTTTTGTCGGCTAGGGAGATGGAAGATACATTGGTGTGGGCCTGTGTGTATGTGTGTGGTGGCCATGGCTGTGGCAAAGGAAGACACAACTGGAAAGCGCCCCCTCTGTGCAGCCTGCAACTCATTTTATAGGCAATGAATTTGGCAAGGGGATGCAAACCAAGTAGCAAATTGTTGGCATTTAGTTTTAAAATCAAATATGAGTAATTCTGGTGGAAAAGCATCCATTGTTGAAAAGTACCATTTCTGTTAAAGCACAACATGTAGACATATGTAATCATATATGTACACACATATTTACTTTTTCTGTTCTGATACGACATTCATTCTACCAAGGGGGTCAGAGCTTTTAGGTAAGATGCTTTACTGCTATCACCAGTGGTTTCTCAAACCTCACACCTCTGCTTCCATATCAACCCTGTGCAAAATGTCATCAGTATTATCTGGGGGTGTTTAAGAACTTATTCTCTTTATTCATAGATTTGCTAGAACACCTTTTCATTCTCAATACGATATTATATTTATAAAGTTCTTAGAAGGTCACACGAGGTCAGATTTAATGGTTTGCTCGATTATACAGGAGAGAACTAGGTGAGGACATTTGGACACGATTGGCTTCTAAGTTTAATTTTCTCTCTTAAAATTCCATGAAATCTGTGCTCATTACTCAACACTTTCATTGCTCAAAAGAAGACGTCACTTGAAGGGGAAACCTGTTATACAAAGATGTCCTAACATTTCCACATAATTCATCTCTGTACCCGAAGCGATATATCACTTTTCTTGATTAATGCCCACCAGAACAAAATAACCTGGGATGGTTTCATGTAGTTTGCATTAATATTATCTGGCCTACATACCTAGAGGTTACTGGTCTATTGAGTAGTAGTTAATAGCTAGCTGTAGAATGCTTATTTAATTTTTCAATTTAAATGCCTAGATAATGCTGGGGGCAGTGCAGATATATAAACAACTTGTTCTTGGCCTTAAGAGGTGTGATTATTGCTTAGGATGAGCAATTATTCAAGATATCCTCAGGGGATGTGAGATGTGACAGATGACACACTGACACTATTTAGAAGGAGCCTGCCAGATGGTCAGAACCTGCAGTTGTGGAATGAGGACAGTATGAAGGGACCTGGGGCAAAAAAACAGTTTCTGTAGCAATCTGGTAGCAGCAACATTTGGAAACCTGAGAGACCCGGTCCAAGGGTATGGGAGAAAAACTTCACAAAGTACA